>NC_133658.1:54856997-55156997 GCF_037893015.1 Macrotis lagotis
TGAAAATGAGTGAACAATAAAAATAACAATGATAATATTTTTATAGAGCTTCTTATAGAGTATACTTATAAAGTATTTTTATAGAGAATACTTATATTTTTATAGTTTTATAGATCTTTGTAAATAATTTTTATCATAATAGCATTTATATAGAGCCTCAAAGTTTGTAGATAATTTTAATAATAATTAACATTTAAAGTTTGCAGAAAACATTAAGAATAATCATTTTTAACATTTATGTAGTGATTTGCAAAGTGATTTACAAATATTGACTCATGTTATCCTCACAACAACCCTAGGAGAAAGCAGTTACCATTATCTCTATTTTACAGATGAAGAAATTGAGGCAGACTGAGATTAAGTGACTTGCTCAGAGTCACACAATTCAGATCCTATTTGAACTCAGTTCTTCCAGAATCCAGGCCCAACACTCTGACTACTGTACCCTAGCTATCCCCTGGGAAGGCAGTAACCCAAAATCATTCTCATGGAAATATGAGCAAGTAATCTTGAAATCAAATTCTCTGAACAAATCATAGAGCTAGTCAGATGGTATTTCAGGAATCATTTATGATGATAGGAACATATATCTAGGATCAGAAGAGACTTCAGAGGTCATTTTATAGATGAAAAAACTGAAGCCTGGGTCTCCCAAGGATTAAGTGTAGGAGGTGAGTTTTGAACCCCAATCTTCTGACTCCAATGCCTGCTATCATTATGTTTTTTACTGTTCTATTTTACCCTTGAAGTACTGGTCCTAGAACAACAAAATTTGCAAATACAACAGCTTCAATGACATTTACAGAATACTTTAAAGCTAGCACCAGGGCTGTGAAATAAGAAGTATTTAAAAATGCTTGATTGAGTGATAAAATCCTAAAATTGGTCAGAAGCTGTCGACAAACAGCAGCTCATGGACCTAGAGACCTAGTACTCAAGGAAACTCTGGATCAGAGAAATCCCTGAGAGACAGCTTCTTAGACAGGAAAAGTATTGTCTAAGACTTTTAATCAAATTTAAAAAAAAACAGAAAACAAAAATGAACCCTTATCTAATTACTTAGCACATAGCAACTAGTTAGCCAACAGGCCATGTCCACCAAGCCTCCAATGCCATCATGTAACTCCCTGCCTCCAGGTATCATGATAACCAGCTAAATGTAACTAATTATATAATTAAATTCATGCTGCCCACACACATATAAGGATTTCTGAACATGAAGTTCACTACTGAAAAAAATGTAGACACTCCCAAGAGAACTAAGGCAAAAAGAAGATAAATAAATTAAGATTGCAGCCATGCAGCAGACCTCTGATTTCTAGTTCACTAAAACAATGATTAGGGAACAAAAAGGATTAGGTTTTTACAAAGTTCAAAAGCCAAGGAGCTATATATGATCCCCTAAGGCTCAGAGGTAGCCTACCATGGTGGGGGAAGCACTGGGTTTGAAGTCAGATTTGTGTTCCATTCCCAACTCAAATACTTCCTAGCTAGTCACTTAACTTCTCAATATCTCAGTTTTCTTATCTGTAAAATGGGAAGTTTAATACATATAGGACCTACCTCACAAAGCCATTGTAGTAAAAGCCCTCTGCCAGCATTAAAGCACTATAGCAATGTGAGTAATTGTTATTATTATTACTATAACACTAATTCTGAGGGAATATTGACTGCCCCATTCTCACCATAGACAGAAGTTCTAAGAGAGGGAATCTAAAAGAGAATACACCCCAATGAACACTGGGACATGAAGAAAACCAATCCACTGTATCCATCAAGTGACAGAACCCAAACCAATTTAATTATGAAATCAATGAGATTTCTTAAAAAGTAACTAAAGTTTGAGGTTTGAAAATGTGAGATGACTCTCATAACCTGAATTCCACCAGGCTTTCTAGAAAGAGTACCAGATTCAGTCTGAATATTCAAGTTCCCCAGCATCAACTAGCTATGGAATAATATGACCTAGGAATCTCTGAAGGGTACATCTTAAACCTCATCCCCTCAGCTGATTCTCTTTACCTGCTCTCTTTTCCCATAATCTTTCATCCAAGAATCTTGATGGAGAAAAAAGGGCAGAAAGCCAATGAAAAAAGAAAAGGAGCCAGTGTGAAGTTGCCTGGCTAACTTTGAGACACAATGGCGTCATGAAAGAAATGAAGTCACAGAGTTTTTGTTTGCTGCCAAAGTTTGAGTTTCCATCATTAGAGCATTTCTCTTGGCTTTGGGGCATCAAGAAGCTCAGGATTGCTGACTGTGCATACCTCTGAACCTTTAAGGCACCTAACCATTGGCCAAGAAGAAGCTTACCTTAGGATTTCTTTGGATGATAGTACTGGGTCCAAATAGTAACCATCTGCCTCTATGGATAGTTTTGTGACAGGGAGAAGAAATGTGATTTCTTTTTTCTCTATTTCTTTAATATATTAATTTAATATTTTATTTTCTCCAGTTATATGTAAAAACAATTTTCAACATTTGTTTTTAAAACTTTGAGTTCTGGGCAGCTAGGTGGCGCAGTGAATAGAGCACTGGCCCTGAAGTCAGGAGTACCTGAGTTCAAATCCGACCTCAGACACTTAACAATCACCTAGCTGTGTGGCCTTGGGCAAGCCACTTAACCCCATTGCCTTGCAAAAAAACCCAAAAAAACTTTGAGTTCCAAATTCTCTCCCTTTCTTCCCATCCCTTCTCATTGAGAAAGCAAGCAATTTTATATAGAGTATAAATGTATAGTCACACAAAACATTTTCATAATAGTCATGTTATAAAAGAAAACACAGACCCCCTCCCCTCCAAAAAAGAAATCAAGAAAAATAAAGCCAAAAAAGTATGCTTAAATCTGTATTCAGACATCATCAGCTCTTTCTCCAGGGATGGATAGCATTCTTCATCATAAGTCCTTCAGAATTGTCTTATGTTACTGTATTGCTGAGGTCATTTACAATATTGCTGTACATTTTTCTTTGTATCAGCTTATATAAGTCTTCCCTGATTTTTCTAAGAGGATACTACTCATCATTTCTTTTTGTTTTTAGGTTTTTGCAAGGCAATGGGGTTAAGTGGCTTGTCCAAGGCCACACAGCTAGGTGATTATTAAGTGTCTGAGGCCGGATTTGAACTCAGGTACTCCTGACTCCCGGGCCAGTGCTCTATCCACTGTGCCACCTAACCACCCCTTATTCATCATTTCTTATAGCAGAATAGTATTCCCCATATTTTGTTCAGCCAAGGAATGTGATTTCTTACCTCAACTCAATTAATTAGTCGGTATTTGGGAATAGTTGAAGATTTTAGAGTAATAACAAATATTTACCTGTAAAAATGTGGCCTTTCCCAGAGATCCTTTGGCAACATGTGACTACCTTTCTCTATCAGAATTTAAAGGAACAATCTTACTTCCCTGGTTGAACAAAAAAAATTTGGAACCACCTTGTCTAGGTCTTAAATAGCTCTGCCCTGAATAAGAAATTAAATCTGGCAGTTTGAAGAAGTTCTAAACTAGGTAGAGGAACCCTCTGAAAGAGAGATGCTCTTGGGGAAGAGGAGGGAATTTCTCTCTCTCCTCCCCCAAAAAGGCTATGCTTACTATGAAGCAGAGCTGCTCAAATAGTACAAGGTATTTCATAAGCAAGGGAGTAGAGGCATACATTCAAGATAGATAAAAAATATAGAGACAATCACCTGAGGGAAGAAGGAACTTCAAAGGTCATGACAGCTGGTAACAGAGAAGAGAGGTAGTTAGGAACTGAAAAGAAAAGTAATTCTGGAAATTAGAACCATAAGCTAAACCTGTATATAAAAAAAAGGATTTCTAGGCCCTGCCGTTCTGGAACTAGGTTCTATCTTGGCCCATATATTGCCTACATGTCTAATTCACTACCACTGAACCTAAAGTCATGACCATTTTTCTCACTTTGCTTTGAGTTAAATGTCTCTCTCTATTAACAGGTGTTGTTAATAGGAAGCACATCAGTGAACACTCTTGACTTATAATTGAATTACCCCTAGGACTTGATGTAGAAGTTGCCCTCTGGGGTCTTAACCTACAAGTTTGGGAGAGTACCCTAGAAGGTGGGTTACATTTGGGGCATTCATTTTGAAGCTGTTCTTGAAGGCCTATGACAAATATACCTTCACATTTTTAGAAATGTTTGTATAACTCCCATCTGAACTGACCTGAAAATGTAGCATTTCTCTTGACACAGGTTTTTGTGGGCTATTTGAGTTTTTACCACTGAAAAAGTATTCTTTTCATTGAAAAGTCAAGTGCATGCTGGAGGAATGGTGTGGATCTGGAGCCATGTGGGACAAGCTGAGCAAATGAAGGAGAAAGTTCTCAAATGCTGGAAGGGTTTTGGCTATGATTTTCATCAGCTAAGGGAGGTAGCGGAACTTGTGCCTTGTAGTTCTACACAGGAACATGGAGGATTGTGGGGATTCCCTCCCTTACACTTTTTATTTTTAGGTTTTTTGGTAAGGCAAATGGGGTTAAGTGGCTTGCCCAAGGCCACACAGCTAGGTAATTATTAAGTGTCTGAGGCTGGCCTGGAACTCAGGTACTCCTGACTCCAGGGCCCATGCTACACCACCTAGCTGCCCCACATCCTGTGAAATTTTTATCATGTATTTTCATGATCCCTTTCCAGGGATCCACTGAGAACATGCCTTATAGGTACCTATACAATGCCCCATTCATTCTTTTTTTTTGCAAGGCAAATGGGGTTAAGTGGCTTGCCCAAGGCCACACAGCTAGATAATTATTAAGTGTCTGAGACCAGATTTGAACCCAGGTACTCCTGACTCCAAGGCCGGTGCTTTATCCACTACACCACCTAGCCACCCCTCCCTTACACTTTTAATCAAACTTTTTTCCCCATTCTCAATCCAAAAATAGGTCTCCTGGTGGATAGGGTCATGGAAAAAGCATGGATTCTGGCATCAGAAGCCCTAAATTTGAACCTCACTTCAGATATTTACTACCCCTTGTAACCTTAGGTATTTCACTTTTCTAGGTCTTAGTTTCCTCCCTTGTCCAATAAAGAGGTTGATCTGATAGTCCCTAAAGTTCCTATAAACATGGCTTCCTCTTTTGTAGCTAAGGAAGAGGTCTCCTTTCTTCCCTATCACTGTCTCCCAGCAATGCAACCGAAGCTACATCCCCCTTGACCTCTTTCTCTGGAAAAACAACATTTTTTTGACTCAAAAAAAAATCAAGCAAACCACCTTGAAAAACAAAACACCATCTATAACCAGAGGGAGAGGCATAGAAAAAAAGGCACAGTAAATATCTTCAAAGAAACACCCAATATGGAAAATTCTTTCATGGAACAATTCTAGGCCAGCATCACTTAATTAGTGGAGACTTTGAACTATAGACTGCCTTCTCTGGTCCAGGAACTACTGGATCATAACCATATGGCCCATGAATGAAAGCCCTGATGGCCCTTTTCTGTGCTTATCCCACCCAACTGACTCTCCTCTCCTCACTCCAATACTCACTCCTGTAATGGAAGGAAGTCTGAATGTGGAATCAGAAAATCTGGGGTTTGAATTCCATTTCTGTCCTTTAATAATTATGTGGCCCTGGATGAGTGATTTCCTTTCCCTTGGACTTTTCTCACATGTAAAATGAGAAGGATAGACTAAATTAGTTTTAAGGTCCTTCTGATTCTAAAATTTCATGATCCCTAGGTCACACCTCACAATTCTTTCCCTCTACCCAGAAATGCAGAGGAGGTCTTTCATATGGGAGAAGAGGGTGCCAGGGGAGAGGTAAGAAGGTGAGAGGATGGTCCTTGGCGAATACAACTATATTTATCACAGGGCACACTCTAAAGCTTGGGACCACCAGAAACAACCACAAGAACATGGAACTGGTGAGACACTGTGTCTTCTAAGGAGGGAATGTGGTATCTCATTGTCGTCATGACAACCCATGGGTTTTTCCCTCATTAAAACTTCAGGCCAGCCGAAAGAATTGCTCTTCAAATATTATTTAATCTTCCCCCTTCTCACCCCTCTCCCCCCAACAGGCACACTCCCTTTTTTAGGACTGTGTTCCTATGTTTAAAATGTACTCTATGCCCCTCTCACCCTCTCCACCCCCCCCCAACACCCAGCCCCCACACACCCAGAATAGCAGGCAAACATGCTGGCGGCAGAGTAGCCTACATCCCCACTGAACAAGTCCAAAGATAAGGATTATTTAGTTAATCCTGGTGGCTGTTTTTTCAATGCTCTCCCTTCGCTGATAGCAGCCATCTCAGGCTAGCAAACAGAACTATATTTACCTTTAATTGTATGTGTGTCAATGGAGGAGAGCCAAGAAAGGAAATAACCATGTTCTCCTGAAGACACGATAAACCAAACTGAAGCCCAAGGCATTGTTTTTGTAGGTGGGGTGTGAGCATGGCGCCTACTGGATGGGATCCTTTTAGAGATAGGGAAGATGATCTTGAGGAGGTCAATTTCCTCTTTGGTTTTCCTTATTATTTCAAAGTTTTCTTTTCTTGTTTTCTTTTGTTTTTAGGTTTTTGCAAGGGGTTAAGTGGCTTGCCCAAGGCCACACAGCTAGGTAATTATTAAGTGTCTGAGGCTGGATTTGAACTCAGGTACTCCTGACTCCAGGGCCGGTGCTCTATCCACTGCGCCACCTAGCCGCCCCGAAAGTTTTCTTTTCTAATAGCCTGGTTGGAACCTGATTCAACTTGATACCATTCAACTTAATTTACTTTTACTCAGAACAATTGAATTCAACCATTATTTTACTATGCACATTCCACCCTTATGGAAGTATTAGAGACACTCCTGTTAAGTCTGGGATTTATACAGAAGAAGACAGTATCCCTGAACCCTAGATTCTTCCCATCTTATTGGGTAGACAAGACATGACACTGGGATGATTAGGTGAGGAAATAAAGGAAGATGGGATTCAGTATCAGCATATAGGGTGATGGAGACAGGGCTTAGAAGAGTTCCCTGGGGCGTGATCAAGTAAAGATCCAAGAGCTGGGAAACTGCTGAAGAAACCTATCAATAAGCTTGTCAATATAATACAATAATTGGTGTGGAAACCCACTGCTGGTGCAGGCCACAAATATCTACAACTTAAAATCTTAGAAATTTGATTTGCCTGTGATCACATACCTAGAGAGCATCTGAGGTGAAATTTCCTGACATCAGTCTCAGGCTCTTATCCATTATACAGTCCGATGGCCATTAGCTACCCAAAGGTTGTTAGAGAGGTGGAAGACTATGGATTTAGAGCTAGAAGAGAAATTAGAGGTTATGGGATTCAAATCTCTAATTTTAGGGAAGATTAAACTGAGACACAGAGAAGTCACACAAGTAAGGGATAGAAATGGGGTTTAAAACCCTTCTGACCCCAAATCCCGCTTATTTCCATGGGAGGATGGTGTCAAAGAGTTGTAAAGAGTTTGAGCCAAGGTGCTGGAGGATGATCATGTGATCATGATGTAATCATTATAACGCCGAATGGAGGACTGGGGCACAAGGTGGGAAGTCAAAGATGAGGAATGATATCATCATCAAATAAGAGCACCTGTATCAGCAATTGTCAAATGTTTTGGCCTTAGGACCCTTTTACACTCATCAGAATTGCTGGGAACTCCCCAAAAGCCTTTGTTTATATGGGTCTTATAAGAAATTAAAATGTGAGTTTTATTATAAAAGTAGTTTAATATTGTGGATCCCCTAAGGATCTGTGGGGAAGGAAAGAAAGGAAGGAACAACAGAGAGAAGGAATAAAGAAGAGAAGGAAGGAGGGAAGAAGAAAGGGAATAAAAGAAGGAAGACAAGAAAAAGGAAAAAAGGAAGAAAAAAGGAAGGAAGGAAACAAGTATTAAATATGTTCCTTAGTGGTATGTGCAAGCACTTTACAAATATTATTTTATTTGATCTTCACAACAATCCTGTGAGGTAGGTACCATTTTTATCCCCATTTAACATTTAAGGAAACTGAGACAGACCAAGATGCCTAGAGTCATACAGCTAATAAGTGTCTGTAGTCAGATCTGAATTGGAGTCTTCCTTATTCCAAGTTCAATGCTCTCTATCCACTCTACCACCTAGTTTCCACCTGAATTAATAGACACGAAAAGTCCAGAATGAAGGAGATGACATCTCAGGATAATACCCAGGTTCCACCACAGACTATGCTCTCTGCTGGAAATCTCATTTTAAAAAGGGCTTTGACAAGGTGGAGCATGAAGGAGTATGACTAAGATGGTCAGAGGCCATATCTCATGAGGATTCAGTTGAAGGAACTGGGATATCTGGAGACAACACTTAAGAAGGCAACAAATGTCTTCAGACATTTGAAAATGCACTGATCATATGGTAAATTTGCTTGGCCCCAGTGGGCAGAATTAGGAGCAGTGGGTAGAAAGTGATATTTAGGTTCAATGTAAATTGAATTTTCTAACAATTATAGTGAGCCAAAAGCAGAATAGACTTCTTCACTAGAGAGTGAACTCCCCATCACCAGGAGTCTGAATGGTTCCCAGGCTGAATGGTCCCTTGCCTGGGAAAAGTTTCTATTAGATACAATTTGGACTAGATGACCTTTGAGAACCCTCCCAAGCTGAGGTTCTATGATTCTGTGACTCATCCCCCCCCCTTTCTCTAGTCTTCTTGGATCCAGTATTAGCAGGAATTAGGTAATTCAGCTTCAGAGTTGAATTACAGCCTCACCCACTCTCCTCCAACTCTCTATTCCCCCACCAACCAAGACTCTCCTTTGAATCACTCTGACATTAGTATCTCCCTGTACCTCCTACCATTCTCTGTTTCCTGCTGAGACTGGAGGTGGGGAACTCATTGGTTTTTCCATGTTCCCTACACTCTCATTTGCCTCACATATTGGTCTGGTCTCCAAATTACCTGCTTTGGAGAACCACATTTTGGTTAAAAGCAAGGAGAGAGATACAAACTGTTTGCCAGACATCACTTTACATGTCTCTGAAGAGAAAATAGTAACCAAGTTTTCCTAATGCATAGAACTGATGTGCCATCCATTACTTGAGAAAGAGAAAACAGCACCCAGGAATGTACATTTGGGCTTTCATGCTTATTTTTCAATTCTTTGGATGCAGAAGAACAGTGAATTTTACCTTCTAGACCATGGGGAGTATTAATGAGATGTTTGTAAGAGAGTTTTTGGTCCCCTGGAGACTGGAGCTATCCACACAATGAGAAGATTATTTAAGCATCCTTTCATAGCAGGTGGCATGGCATGAAAGAGAGAGGGCTGGTCATGGAGTCAGAAAATCCTCCCTCTGACACCTGGGAAGTAGGTGGCCATGAACAGGTCATTCATTTTGTCAATCATCATTTAAGCCCAGATGTGCCAGGGTAAGTCCTAGGAATACAAAGAAAGACAACAGCCATCTCTGCTCTCAAAGAATTCATATTCTAATGAAGGGAGACAATATGGAAACATATGAACCAAGAAGATGTATACAACATAATCAACAGAAGGAAAATATTAGCAATAAGGGGGATCAGGAAAGGCTTCTCATAGAAGATGGAATTTTGGAAGGGATTTGAAGGCAGTGATAAGAAACTGTCACTGCAAGGCAGCTAGATGACACAGCAGATAGAGCATCCCCTGGAATCAGGAGGACCTGCGTTCAAATCCGACCTCAGACATTTAACAATTACTTAGCCGTGTGACCTTGGGCAAGCCACTTAACCCCATTGCCTTGCAAAGAAAAAAGAAAAAAAAGAAAAGAAACTGTCATTGCAGAAGTTATCAATCAGGGTTAGTGGAAGGAAGCTCCCAGCCCCAGAAGCTCCCCAAGATGAATGAAATGGTGCAAAAAAAAAAAAAAAATCATAGTTCTTAACAGACACCATGGGGTAGTGGGGTCACCACTAGGGGACAGTCAAGAGGAATGAATCCTGGTCCTGGTTCAATTGATTGAAGACTAACCTTGGAGTCAGGAAGTTTGAAGTTTAGCTATTGTGTCTGGTATATAACAATTATATAATTACACCAAACAGTGAGCTTTCTATGTCACTTAAATTTTATCTTTGAAAAAGCAGCATGGACAATTGAATGAGCATGGGAATTAAGAGGGATTTGGCTTTAAATCCCGATTTTGAAATTATTACCTATACTATCCACCTTATCACTTAACCCTTCTGGGACTCAGTTCCCTCCTCTGTAAAAAGATAGGGTTCTATCAATTGACCCCAGAAATCCCCCCCCAGTGCTATTAGTCTATGATCTTATAACTTATTAGTCACTTTAATTTCTCTGAGTCTCAATTTTCCTCATCTGTAAAGTGTAGATATTAACCCAGATGACCTCTAAGAGAATGTCCACCTAGATGATTCCAAAAATGCCTTATGGGAAATCACCAGCTCTATTTAAGGGAGTGGGAAGAGTTCAATTTACTGATGTAAAGTGAAAATTCTATCTTTGCAGGTGAAATTAAAAACCCCAAGTAAATAAGAAACATGAGGAGGGCCAGAAAAAAATACACTCATAAACCAGCAACATTTTAGGGGGAAATGACCTGAAGAATCCACCCAGAATATTGACAGATTTGTTCTTGACCCTTAACCTATCTAAAAATACTTGCTCCTCAGGGGCGGCTAGGTGGCTAGTGGATAAAGCACCAGCCCTGGAGTCAGGAGTACCTGGGTTCAAATCCGGTCTCAGACACTTAATAATTACCTAGCTGTGTGGCCTTGGGCAAGCCACTTAACCCCGTTTGCCTTGCAAAAACCTAAAAAAAAAATACTTGCTCCTCCCTCTGTCCTCAGTCTTCAGGAAGATTGTTCAGGGATGGAGGCAAGATGTGAAATAAAGAGATTAGGAGATTTGAGGGGGTTTTATAGGGAGATCAAGGATTTTTTTTTCCCTTTGTCCAGAATGTTCAGCATCTATCATTAAATTTCCAGAATTAAATGCTGAACCAGATTAAGGAAGCTGAGTCAGGTATAAGTGTGTGCCCAACAGAAGAACTATTCAAAGGGGCCAGGACAAGGGCTCCATAACCCAAGGGAAGTGGCTGGCCAAGAATGAGATCAGAATTTCAAAGCCAAACGGACCTGTCTAACAGGAACCCAGGCCCAGAGCTGCCACAGGCTATTCTGGGAAACAACTGCCTTGTTCGATCAGCATGGAGCCATCCCAAGGAATGAGGGCTGGATTCTGTGACCTGTCAGATGCAAGGCCCAGTCTGGGTAATGAGGCAACTCGAGTGTCAGTAACATGAGTAAAACACATCCACATTAGCAATTCTCATTCCCTACTCGAGGTACCATTTCTATTTCCTCTCCTTGCTTGTCCCAATCATCACTGCACATGAGATAGAGGACAACTGGCTTTAGGCTTGACAAGGGCAGTGGGTAGTCTTGTTGAAGGGGCTTTGACCACCCCCGGAAATGGCTAGTCTTGGAACCAAGAGCTCAAACTTACTCTCTTTCTCTTGCTATCTAAGCACTTGGAGGAAGGTCATGATTACTTTCTCTAGGAGTAAGATGGTTTGATTAGATGAATTCTAAGGTCTCTTTCCAATTTTCAATGATCCTGGGATCTGTCTCCAGTGTCTGTTCTACCAACCAGGGGCTATTCTACCCACCAGGTTCTTATCCTAGGGCTGGACTGTTCCTCTCAACTGCAAGGCCCCTTCCTCTCTAATTACCTGGCACTGAGGTAGCACAAAAGATACAGTACTAAACATGGAGTCAGAAATATTAGATTCCAAATGAAGACATCATTTGTTTTCAGTCATATCCAACTCTTCATGACCCCATTTCAGGTTTTCGTGGCAGAGACACTGGACTAGTTTACCATTTCCTTCTGCAGTCCATTTTACAGATGAAGAAACTGAGATCAACAGGATTAAGTAATTGTCCAGGGTCACACAGCTAGCAAATACCTGAGGCTGGATTTGAACTCAGGTCCTCTAGGCTACAGAGCTGGCATCTAGCTGCCCCAGGCAAATTTTAAGTGTATTTCATAATAAGTAAGGAAGAAAATAAATAAATAAAATAATGATAATAATAAAATCACTTAAATGCTTCCTTTTTAATATTTTTTAATTTTCATCCATTTGGACATGCATATGTCCAAGTTACAAAATTTCCCTCCACCCTTCCTTCCTACCCCCCCTCCCCTCAGTAGGGAACAGTTAGATTAGCATTTTATATACATATTTTTTTTAGGTTTTTGCAAGGCAAACGGGGTTAAGTGGCTTGCCCAAGGCCACACAGCTAGGTAATTATTAAGTGTCTGAGACCGGATTTGAACCCAGGTACTCCTGACTCCAGGGCTGGTGCTTTATCCACTGCACCACCTAGCCACCCCTTATATACATATTTTGTTAAACAGATTTACAAATGAGTAATTTTTGGCATGAGGAATTAGGATTAAGGGAAAGAAATGCATGAGATAATTTTTATAAAGTGTTTATCAGATGTGTTTTTTCCTGTGTGTTTTGTTTTTCTTCCTCTTGATTAACTGAATATACCCTATTTCTGATCCATCATAGATCATAAATTCAAATCCCATTAACTGAGGACAGAGAAACAGGTTGAATCCCAGAAAGATTCCATGAATTTCCCAGATCCTCTTAGGATATAACCTCTAGCCATTTATGATACTTGACATTGGCTAATAAAACTAGGAGCCGTAACCCTAAAGAAAGGCACTTTGTAATTCAGTAGAGTTCACTGAGAGCTCTCTGAGAAGACCCCCACCTTGGGCTTGAATTACCTGTATCCCTAAAACAGAGCTCTCTCCCCTTCCCGGCCCCTGATACCCACCACAGCCAAACAGCTCAGTGTGGAGAAGGGTTAAGGAAATCAGCTCCTCACCTTGTCCAAGCTCTATCCCATCTGACTTTGGATCATCTCTCTTACTCCACCCCCTCCAGGCTAATTGGAAACAGAGTCACTTTAAAATGTGAGTGAGCATCACAGACATTAATAAGTGATTTTTCTTAACTTTCTTAGGACTCTGTCCACTAGGAAGTATCCAGCCAATAGTAAGAAACAACTTTAAGGTTTGCATAGCACTTTATTTATCTGTTTGTATATAACATATACATATACATGTGAATATGCACATATGTGAATAAATACATATGTATACATTGCTATCTATATTTTACAAGTGAGGAAACAGAGGCAAATATAGTACATTACCCAGAGTCATACATCTAGTTAAGTATTAGAGGCAGGATCTGAATTAAGATCTGTTGACCCCAGACTAGTGTTCTAACATCCTCTATCTCCTACATAAATTGGAAAATAGCCAAATAACCCAGACTTTAGGATTGGAAGGGATCTGAAAGAAGACATATAGTCAATTTGAGGGGATTCAGGGGATTATAACAGCAAGTGCTGAATTGTGGGAATTGAATAAACCACACTGACTCCATCCTATGACTCAATTTGGAGCTAGCTCAGTTCCCTTTCTATTCATTTATGGGTCTGGTCCAAATTCTGTCTTGTGAGAAAATTTTATTCAATTGTGGGATTAGGAGAAAACCTTACTGTATTATTTAAACCTAGTCCTACATGGTTGGAAAGTTGGACCACCTCTAATTGCTGCTTAGAGACCCTTAACTAAGGATCTTGGGTATGCTGGCCAGAAACTCAGTCAGATCCAAGGACTGCAAGTTTTCTCATAATAATACTTCTCAAGCAATTCATATGTCTTACCTGAAAACTGGCCCCACCATGGTTAATCAGTTATTGTTTCCATGTTCCTTTGATTGTTGACAGATACTTGGGGGGGAGTGGGGCACCTCCTTTTCTGATTTCAAGGATGTGCACCTTTTCATTCTCCCCATTCCAACTCCAAAAGTTCCTAATCTTTCATCCAATTAGAAATCAGACTACCTAATGTTGTATTGTTCCTTTTAATTGATTTACCTAATTTAATGAATTGTTTTTTATGTATAAAAGTCTATCTTTCCATTTATTTGGGGTCCAGGCCTAAGTTGAAGAGGTCTGGTCTCAGTTTGTTGAACAGGCAATCCTTAATAAATTGATTCACTCAGAAGATCAAATCTTTGCTTTCCTCAATCATTTCCTCTTTCACCCACCACAGAACTACTTCATTTTTAGGACCAGGGAAAGGCAGCAACATAGGGAATTAGTGACAGCTGGGAGTTGGGTCTTGATTTTAAATCCCCCCCCTCTTTTGCCCCATTACTCCTCTCTCATCTTGATATTTGAAACCATTGTGGGATGCTGAGACCTATAGTCTAAAGCAACCTGCTGGTCGAGGTTTGCCCTCATGTAAATGATACAGAGAATGACACAGTAAGGGATGTCAACCTTTGCCCAAAGACCCAGAAGTTGATACTTCTTTTTCAAATTTCCTCTAAGCAAAAGATATTAATAAGGCACCATCTTGGTCTCTTCTTCTGGCCACCCAATTGGAAATTAAGGAGTTGAGTTGCCTTTATGCTTTGACTCAATTGGCCCTGCCAATGGATAATCATAGATCACAAAGGTAGAGCTAGAAGGTTTTTTAACAAACATCCAATTCCTTATTATATCTGAGGCTTAAGAAAGTTAAAGTGATTTGCCCAAAGTTCCATGAATCCAGGTCTCCTGACTCCTTTATTGTTCCTTGGAATTAGAGTTAGGTCCCTTAGAGACCACAACAGGGTCTCTTATGAATATTGTCTCTAGTTAAAAGATTGTTGGACTTGGAATAAGAAGAATTTGGTTCAAGTCCCAAGTGTGACGATTATTAAATATGTCATCTTGGATAAATCAGGCAAAAATAAGTTAATAAGCACTTGGTGCTTGTTCTAAGTACTGAGGATACAAAGAGAGGCAAAAGAAGCTTGCAATCTAACGTGAAGCAAGATGAAACATGTAAACAGGATGTATACAGGATAAATTGGAAATGACAGAGGGGAATGGGGAATCAGGAAAGGCTTCTTGCAGAACATGTGACTTTAGCTGAGAATTGAAGGTAAACAGAGAAGCCAAGAGACATGAGGAAGGAGACAGTTCTAGATGTGGGGGACAGCCAATGTCTTTTTCAAGGAATCATCAAGGGCCATTGTCACTGAGTCGTACAGAATGGGTTGGGGAAGAAGGCTGGAAAGGCAGGAGGAAGCTAGATCATTAGGAGCTTTGAATGACAGAGAGTTTTGTATTTGATGTGGAGGAATTAGGGAGCCACTGGAGTATAGTGAGGGTATAAAGGGGCTGGGGGTAAAATGGTCAGATCTGTGTTTTAGGATAATCACTTGAGAGCCTGAATGCAGGATGGATTGGAGTGAGGAGAGCCTTGAAGAAGTCAAATCCCCCAGCAGTTGTTGCAACAATCCAGGTGTGAGGGGATGAGGGTCTGCACCAGTTTGGGGACGGTGTCAGAAGTGAGAAGGGGGTATATTTGAGAGATGTTGCAAGGGTAAAATTAACAGGTCTTAGTAACAGAATGGATATGAGCATAAACACAAACACTACATCTCCTTCCTCCAAGCCTGCCCTTTCCCCTTTCTCTGCTTCCCCCCACCCCATTCTCTGACTCCTGGGCTGCTGTTCTTGCTCCAGCTTCATTACCCCTCTACCCCCTCCCAATGCGACACAGGAGAAACCAAACTCCAGTAGGCAGCTGCAGCAGTAAGCCAATTAAGCCTTTGCCTTTGGAGCACCAGTCAGTCTGTTGGGAGGGTGTTCACTCTCCATTGTTTACAGGGGCCTCTTGGGAGATGAAAATTACCTTTCCCTACCAATGTGGTCTTCTCCTGACTCTCACATGTGTGTTTGTGTGTGTGTGTGTGTGTGTGTGTGTGTGTGTGTGTGTGTGTGTGTGTGAGAGAGAGAGAGAGAGAGAGAGAGAGAGATTCACAGATAGAGACAGAGACAAAACAGAGAGAAAAACAGAAACAGAGAACTAGACTGACAGATTGAGAGATAAACTGAGAGACAGAAAGAAGACAGAGACACAGGCACAGTGACAGAAAAACAGAGACAGAGAGACAGAGGCATACTGAGAGACAGAGATGGAGAGACAAAGAGGTAGAGAGGGAGGAAAGAAAAATAAAGTAAGGAAGAGAGAGACAGAGTTGGAAGAGGGGAGAGATACAGAAGAGAGGGAAGGAAAGAGAGAAAGAGAAACATATGAAAATGTAGAAAGAGGAAAAAAAGAAGCTGAGTCAGAGATTGTGGCAGAGACAGAGAGAATTTAAGAGAAACAGAGACAATGAGGGAGAAGAAAAGAGAAACAGAGAAGGAAGAATGGAAGAAGAAAGAAATACATTGAGACACAGAGACCAAAAAAGAGACAGAAACAGAGAAAGTCAGGAAGGGAGAGATAGAAATAGAGACAGAAAGAGACAGAGATAGCCACACACAGAGAGAACATAATTGTTTCCTTCTACATCTTCACCTTTTGGCCCTGTAAGAGAGAATTTCTAGCTCAAAGTACTCTCAATTGGCCACTACCTCCAAAGGACAAGCAAAGGCTACTCCTCCAGCCTCATACAAAGCCACATTAATGACACAATATGAGCCAAGGGTCTGATGTCCAAAAATACTCATGTAGTCCCCAGAGAGAGGGGGGTCTTTCAGCACACACAACAAAGTCCCTCACTGAAAAAATAACTTGTCAAAATATAAAGAATATGAAAAGATGGGGGCAATGATCCACCTTGATGGACTTGCTCATTCCGTCAGTGCAACAGCCAGGGACAAACCTGGGCTCTCTGCAATGAAGAACACCATTTGTATCCAGAGAAAGAATTATGAACTTTGAACAAAGATCAAAGACTATTACCTTCAAATTAGGGGAAAAACTGTTATCTTATTATGCAATTTTACTATCTCATACTTTATTTTTCTTCCTTCAGGATATGATTTCTCTGTCATCACATTCAACTGAGATAAATGTATAATATGGAACCAATGTAAAGACTAACAGAATGCCTTCTGTGGGGGTGGAGGGAGGGAAGCAAGAATGGGGGAAAAAATTGTAAAACTAAAAATAAATAAAATCTTTCCAAAAAAAAAAGAATATGAAAAGACAGTCAAATGGTTGGTCACTAGTCTTTTCCCCACTTGGAGAGAAAGAATATCCCTCCTATATCAGAAAGCCAAATCCCTTTAAGACTCAGATCTCCTCTGCATTCATTTTGCCTCTGCATTTTCCTCAATGTGAACCTCCCCCCATCCTCCCCTCAGCTTTCCTCTTGCTCTCTGGGCTAGATTTGATTAAGCTTTCCAATGGAACTCAAGGCTTTGTGATAGTTGTGATAATCCATCCCTCCTCCAGCTTTAGTCTCTTACAATAACACTTCAGCACCCTATGATCCATGATTTCATTGGTACCTAGATTCCCCTTCCATACACACAAGATTTCAGCCCCTCTACAACTTAATAGATGAATGGATGAATAAGTGAATGAAAAAAACATGTATTAAGTGTTTATTAGAGACCAGAAATGATCCTTGTCCTCAGGGAGTTTGTATCCTAATAAAAGGAAACAACACAAAAAGGGAAGGAGTACTTAAATTTGGGAAGTCACTAGGAATGGATATTGGAAGGATATTGGAAAGGAGTGATGTAGCCAGCATAAAATCAACACCATAAAATCAACATAGGTTGTACAGTTCCTGGAAGGGATACTTCCTCCCTTGCTGGAGCACAAGTGTCTCTACACACACATCCATATCCATGTCCCTCCTGAGTCTACCAATTCTTCCAACCCCTGCAAGAATGAAAGTCAGACTATCCCCTCTCCCAGGATGATTGAACCCACCAGCTCCCCTTGCTCCCCAGCTATTTTTTTGTGCCATATGTAAATATTACTACTTATGCCTTGGACTAAGAATTCATTAGGATATAGACTTGGGAGAAGATTGTAAAACCTTGGGATGTGAGATAGGGGCTATCATTATCTCCATCTTATAGATAAAGAAACTAGACCAAGGAAGGCTAAATAGAAGTGTTTGCAGGATTGGAACCCAGGTTTAATTGAATCTAGGTCCAATATTCTATCAGCCATGCCAACTAAATGCCATACTTGAAACTTTTCTAACTTAGCATTTGGACCCTACTGGAATATCCTTCAGGCATTAACTTCACTTTCATGACTAAATAAGGCCTCAAAAGTTGACTTAATATTATTCACTTCATATTATTCACAGATTGATACTTAAAATGTATGGTCCTGTCTATTCATTCATTGAATTCTCCCAACAGCCCTAGGGGCATAAAAGATTGATATTTTCACCATTTTACAAACAAGAACAGTGAAGATTAATAATTTATATAGTTTTCCCAAAAGCAAAAATGATTTATAAAAAAATGATAATTGGTTGGGACTGAGGGAGAACAGGCATGCTGGTACCTTATTGGTGGAGTTGAAGGTGGCAATCCAACTATTCTAGATAGCAATTTGGAATCATACAACAAATGCCACAAAAACCATGCAAACCCTTGGACCCACTTAGTAATCTTAGAGGTCGAATTAGAGAGAATCCAGATTTTCTGGTCCTAGAGTAATATTCTCTCTACAACACAGGATCCTGAGTTGTTGATGATGTTGGTCAGTCCTTTATTTTTGAAGAAAACTATGATATCAGGAAGGTGATGCCATGACATGCAAGTGAATTGAATTTGAGTGAGGGGGCACCGAGCTAAGAAAGTCACCAGTCTCACTTTCTCCTCCAGAACCATCTGGATCTAGTAGCCAGATATGAGTAAGATTGAATGGAGTTGGCCTTGGATACAAGCAATCAGGGTTAATGATTTACCCAAGGTCACACAGCTAGAAAGTATCTGCACTATCTTGATTGCTGTACAGCTCAAGGAGCGAAGAATAACACCTTTCTTACTCTTGCCAGGTAATCTGCATCAGAGGGGTCAGATTCAGGACCCTTTGATTCTCAAGATATTTGGGGTTTTTTTTCATTATTCCCATTTTATTTCATTTTTTAGAAAGATTTTATTTATTTGGACAGGATATTAGGCCTTCATTCTCTCCCTCAAAGACACAGAAGATACAATCATCTTAGTGTGACCTTTCTTGGAGGGCAGGGGCCCTTTTCAATGTGCACGATGTGAGCTCTCAGTCTTGGGTGATGAAGGAGATGGCATAAGCTCACCATTAAGAGGGTATGTGTTTTCTCAGTGGCAAGGCTCAGCTTGCACTAAACAATCCATCATCTCTCGCCTTGTCGACTCTTGCCCAACTGCACACATTTATGAGACAGCTGGTCAGGGTTAGGTGTCTGGGGCACTGGTATGGGAAAGTGCTTGGAAAACAAGTTTTTAAAAAACACCCTACAAAGTGGAAGTAGCTGCTGTACTAGTAGAAAACTCGGGGAAAGCCACTCAGAATAGTGTGATGAGAAAGGTGGGTAACATCAAAGAGTCCAGGGAAATAAAAGGAGAGCCCTCCATCAAAGAACTGGAACAATGGTGATCAGCTAATGTCTCCCTCTCTGTAAACAGGGTAGAACAAAAGGGGAAGGCTAAAGGAGAATAAAGCTAAAATGGCCATCTCATCTGTCATACTCAACACAATCAAGGCTTCACTATAGTCCAATCTGCCATTTTGCAGCTCAGGAAACTGACCATCAAAATAAAGGAAATAAATTTGTCTATGGTAACCCAAAGAAAGACCACAAAACTAAGCCTTCTGCTCCTAAAGCCCTGCGTCATGGTGGAAGGAAGGAAGGAAGGAAGGAAGGAAGGAAGGAAGGAAGGAAGGAAGGAAGGAAGGAAGGAAGGAAGGAAGGAAGGAAGGAAGAAAACATACCTTTCTTAAGTGCCTACTGTGTGTGACACTGTGTTAAGCACTTTTCAAATATCTCATATGATGCTCAAAACAACTCTGCAAGGTAGGACCTAATATTATCCCCATTTTAAAGTGGAAGAAACTGAGGTAAACAGAGGTTAACTGACTTGTCTCTGGTCCTATGGCTAGTAAGTAAATGAAGCTAGATTTGAATTTAGGTGTTCCTGATGCAGACCTACCTCCTAAGGTTCTGATTCGAATCCTTTTATTCCCAGAGCAACATATTACAAACCATGCCAGAGAACACACAGACTATACTTTCTAGGGCCAACATATGAATTTATCACTTAATCTTACATGCAATAATAACTCATGTTTAGGTAGTGCCTTAAGGGGAGCAGAGCATTTTTACATACCATATCTCATTCGAGCCATTCCAATTTTACAGATGAGAAAAACTGAAGCTCAGAGAGGCTCTAAGTGACTTGTCTAGGGTCTTATGGATAATAAATGTGAAAGCAAGCATAACAATCCTAGTGTTCCTGATTCCAAAGCCAGAATTATCCCCACCCCACAATACCTCTGTCTCCCTTGCTCCCCACCAGACCAAAGCCTATCTAACATATGGCTTCATATATAGTTAATAATAATATATATAGTTATATATATAGTATATATATAGTTATATATATATAGTTAATAATAATAAACATTTATGTAGTACTTTAAGGTTTGCAAGGCATACATATGTTAATTCATCTGAGCCTCACAAAAACTCTGAGTTAGGTATAAGCTTCTTATGAATTGAGTGCTATTAGTATTCTCATTTTGCAGATGAGGAAACCGGGGCAGAGAGATTCAGGGACTTGCTTAGGGACATACAGTCAGGAAGGTCTGAAATAGGATTTGAACTCAATACAGGCTGACTCAAAGTCAAGCACCTAGCTGCCTAAATGAATGAGGATGTAGCTCATCTGTGTGTTGACTGCTGCCAAATAGCGTGCCTCGCCTCAATAACGAGTAATAATAAAGGTTAAGTAATCGGCTCCCTTATTCTGCGGTGTCATGTAATTACTCCACTGAGGCAATAGCCCGACAAGATGCCCTGCTGGGTAAATAACTAATAAAAGGATCATTAGATTAAAATGGGTTAGCCAGTTTGGATTGGGGAGGAGATGGCAGACTGTCTCAGCCATGGCGCCAACTCCCAAGCAAAAGGCCCCGAGTTAGTCACCCAAGACTTTGTTCAAACCTCTGACAGTCTGTGATTAGAAATCAGACAGATAGATGATCCCTGCCAGCACAAGCAGCAGCCAGGTGGTGGCAAAAGATGAACTGGAGGAGGAGGAAGAGGAGGAGGAAGGTAAAGAAGAGGAGATGGAAGGAGAGGAGGAGGAAGAGGAGAAAGAGAAGGAAAAATAGGAAGAGAATGAAGACAAGGAGAAGGAAGAGAGGAAGGAAAAGAGGAAGGAAAAGAAGAGGAGGTAAGAAGGAGAAAGAAGGAACTGAGGAAGCCACACCTAGGGCTACCAGCTTCTGCTGTTCAATGGTATATGAATCACCCACATGGTTGTTTACATTTTTCCAACTATGCCCCCCCCCATTATTTTTCCATTGTGCTTACTATCATCTGACCCCCAGGAGCATCACAACTTGTGGCTATCAGTCTATCCCTTTTGAACCTCAGCAAAAATGGCAGATAGAATCATATTATTTCAGAACTGGAGGGAACCCCCTAAAAGGACATTCTGCCCAATCCATACATGAACAGAAATATTCCCACAACAACATCCTCAAGAAACAGTCATCCAACCTCTCTGCCTGAAGATTTCCCATAAAGAGGAACTCATCACCTTTTGAAGCAGCTCATTTTTTATCCTGATGGCCTTAACCATTTTTCCCTTTTCTATTGCAATCAAATCTGCCTCTTTTCAGCCTTATCCATCTAATTCTACTCTCTAGAACCAAATAGAAGAAAATCTGATCCCTCTCTGACTTCAATCAATCAGCAAAGAAGCCCTTATAACATAGACATCCTTGTAAATAAAAGTGGGGGGAGGGCACTGAGGAGCACAATGGAAAATCTTTGCAATGACCACTTGACCAAAGATAAAGAAAAACTGCAAGGTAAGCCTGGTATCGTGTGATGAACACTAGCCTTAGAAACAGAAAACCTTAGTTCAAATCCTAGTCCTGATTCAAAAATAGTGAAACCGTGGGCAAATCAGTTCACCTGCCTCAGCCTGTTTCCATGTCCAGTGAAATTATCTGTGGTACTGCCTGCCTCATAGGGTTATAAGGAAAGAGCTTGGTTGACCCTAAAGCACTAAAGAAATGGGGCTTTTTGTATTGACCCCAAAGGGGAGTGAATTGCAGAAGGTTCTTCTACAGGTGATGAGATAAAGTAGACCTGGAATGTTATCTTTTTTGGTGACCCCAGGTGGATGAAAGAATCTTAATGAAAATCTCTGCTTTTATCACCCGAGAGTCCATCAAAGTCTGCATCTTGACTTCTTATGGCATACCACTGTACTCATAAAAATTCACTCATTCCTTTTTTTTCCCTTAAGGATATGATTTCTCTCTCATCACATTCAACTTAGATCAATGTATACCATGGAAATAGTGTAAAGATTAACAGACTGCCTTCTGTGGGGGGTGGGGAGAGGGAAGCAAAATTAGGGGGGAATTATAAAATTCAAAAATAAATAAATCTTTCTTTTATTTAAATAAATAAATGGGGGGGGGGGAGAAAATTCATCCATTCTTTAGAATAAAGATAGTAAAGGTAGATGTGCTAGCAAGAACAAGAGATCAGATTTGAAGAGGTACCTGGTCAAACAAGGGGTCACATCCATTCATATAGGAAAGTGATCCGACACTGTGGGCTCTGGGTAGAGTGAGAAGGGCTGCTGCCTACTATCTGTCTGGTCTTGAACCAGATAGTCCCACCCCCTTGGGGCCTCAGTTTCTTTAACTGTAAAAC
Organism: Macrotis lagotis; assembly: GCF_037893015.1. Taxonomy (NCBI): domain Eukaryota; kingdom Metazoa; phylum Chordata; class Mammalia; order Peramelemorphia; family Peramelidae; genus Macrotis; species Macrotis lagotis. The sequence goes on from NC_133658.1 coordinate 54,879,731, forward strand.
TAGGGCTGGACTAGATCAGAGGATCACAGATTTGAAGCTGAAAGGGATCTCAGATGTCATCTATCCCTAGTCCTTCACTTTACATATAAGGAAACTGAGTCCCAGAAAGGAGAAGTGATTTGCCCCAGATCACATAGGTGGCAACTAATAGAGAAAAGATCCGAAGTCTGATTCAGTTGCTTGACTGCATCATATAATCTCTAAGATCTCTTCCAGCTCAGGCATCCTCTGAAACAATGACATTTTCCTCATTTGGGGCCCATTCTGTCTCTCTTTCCTCCCTTGGCTTCCTTCTCTTCTGTCTTCCCAGCCCAGGGTGTGTTTCTAGCATGGGGATTATAACCGTTTCTCTATCCTGGATAGCACTTTACAGAGATCAGGTAATAGCACCAACCACCACTTTATTATTATTGGTCAGCTATAGCACTTCTCTCTTGGGCACCATCATTCTGGATTTCAAGAAAGCAGTATGAGGAGTATAAAGAATGTCATTTCCACCAGTGTGCTAGAGAGGACAGAAGAAAATGATTAATGTTCTTAGACCCAATCTAACCTCAGCTCCTATTTGTCCACAGTAATTGCTCTGCTCTTAAAAGAGCCCCAAGACACACAAAACAGCACTAAGCTAGTAACTCCACCAATGAGCAATTCCACCTGGATACAGCAAGGCTCTCATTAATAGTGAAGGCCCCCAAGGGCTTGCCAGGCAAAGAGGCAGGCTCACTACTCCTCCTTCTAATCTCTGTGCCTCTCAATCAAACAAATATTTATTAAGCACCTACTAAGTGATCTGTTGTTTTTCAGTGATAAAATCCAGACCTATTAGACAAGATCCTTTCCCTCAAGGAATTTACCATCTAGTTGGAGAAACAGAGGGAAGGCCCAACTAGCTCAGAACTCTCCAGAACACCTCCTTAGAATCCTTGCTACCCTATGGTCTTTTGTTTGATTGGTGGGTCCCTGGCTTAGCTATGATCCTGATCCTTTGGCTTCACTGCTCACTCTTTTCTGCCTCCTCCTCAGCATCCTTATTCTAGATGATTGCCTTCCCCACCCCACCTCCCTTCCCATTCCCTTCTATGTATAATCTTTCCTCATTAGAATGAAAGCTCCTTGAGAGTAGAGATATCCCCCCTTGTATTTGTAACCCCAGTACCTGGCACACAGCACTTCATAAACACACCATCTTTCATCTATCATAGAATACACCCTGGAGTGAGAGTCCAGAGACCTGGGTTAGAATATCTTTTTGCCACAATTAGCTAAAAAAATAAAAAGATGGCTAGTAGGATCTGGATTGGTGAAGGGCAAGGAGAAAACATTCCAAATGAGGAGAATGGAATGACCCTTTAGGCATGGAAGACTGAATAAGCAAAGGTCGAGGAAGAGATTGGCATGAAAGAGGGTACCCGATGGAGGAAAGGGAATAATAAAGTTGACTTAATAAGATACATGGGCAGCTAAGTGGTACCACAAAGGATAGCACACCTAGTGTGGAATCAAGAAGACTCATCTTGAGTTCAAATCTTGCCTCAGACATTTGAAAACTGTGTGACCCTGGGCAAGTCACTTGATCCTGTTTGCCTCCAGTTTCCTCATCTATCAAATGAGTTGGAGAAGGAAATGGTAAATTATCAAGTCTCTTTGCCAAGAAAACCCCAAAAGAGGTCAAAAAGAATTGGAAACAGCTAAAATGACTGATCGACAACAACACCAAAGATAAGGTTATTGAAAATACTGAAAGCTAGAGAGAAGTTGAAATTTAGTCATTAAGCGCGAAGCTATGCTGCAGTTTTCTAAGCAGAGTGCAAAAAACTTAAGGTAGAAGAGGACTCACAAGGGCTGAGGCCAGCTGCATGGTAAACAGTAAGATTACAAAGTACTTTCATCACTGAACATGGAGAGATTAGTGATGCTACATTGTTATCCCCATTTAGAGATGAGAAAACTGTGGCTCAGAAAAGTGATTTCCTCAAGATCAGTCACCTACCTACGTAGAAAGAACCATTTGAACCCAGCTCCTATGACAACAAATTCAGTGCTCTTTCCACTAATCCATGCTGTTTCTTTCTATTGTGTGGTTCAGGGAACTGAGCTCCAGAGAGATCACAGAGCAAGGGCCAGAATTGGCCTCAGTTAGTCCAAATCCATTTTACAGACAAAGGAAGTACAAAGAGGTTAGGTGATTTAGCTAAGGTCAAGCAGGCTATAAACAGCAGAGCCAACAAAAACAGAGATATCTGATGCCTCATATAGAACGAATCACGCATAGAACTTATTACTGCACCACACCCATTTTACAAATGAGAAAACTGAGGCCCAGAGAAGTCAAATGACTTTCCCCAAAGTCTTACCATGACTGTGGTATAAGTAAAACCCAGGCTCCCTGGCTTCAGTTTCAGAGTTCTGTCCATGATAGCACAGCCCAAGTCTCAGCTTGAAGACAAATGAGCTATGAAGGAAAGTGTCTTCAATCACTCAAGGGGACAGAGGTCTACTTAGGTTGTGGCAGCCAGGGGCTTGAGGCTGAGAAAGCAAAAATGTCTCCTGAAGGACCCAGCTTAGCCCTAGAGAGAAGCAGAGGGCTGTGTGTGTGTTTGTGTGTATGTGTTTGTGTGTGTTTGTGTGTGTGTGTGTGTGTGTGTGTAATGGCTTCCAAAATGAGGTAATAGCAGAAGCAGTAATGCTTTGTTTCTCATGTTCATTTTACCAGCTTCCACTCAACCACATTTTTTCAGGTCAGAGAAAAATGTATTGAGCCAGAGCTGGACTTAATTGGTACAAGCTGAGGAGCTGCTAGGCAAGGAGTCCCCAGAAGACAGTCCACTACCCATATGCCCACCACTAGAGTATTATTCTCTGATTATGGCACGGACTTTTCTAATTAGGAGATCCCATTATTAAAATGTAAAAACTCCTAGCCTTCCTAGCTCACGTCCTCCTTCCTGGAAGGACAGAACCCTGAGCCTACATTCAAGAGCCATGCATTCAGACCCACACACTTAATAGTGACCTTGGCCAATGGGTCATAGTAGAAAGGAATGGTCTCTGTTCTTATCAGTAGGTTAAGTCCCCTCTCCAAATTCCCAGTATCTTCACATGGAGTAAAAATGGAGAGAAGAATTACAATTTATTTATATGGCACTTGGAAGGTTTAGAAAGTTGTTCAACCTATATTTGATCCTCATGATGGCCCTGTGAAGTAGAATTATCAATGGATAGTGAAGTATGATTATCCCTATTTTACAGATGAAGAAACTGAGATAGAGACAAGTTCAAGGTCATACTGCCAGTAAATGTCTAGATTTGAACTTAGGTCTTCCTGGCCGCTAGGTGGTTCAATGGATAAAGTGCTAGGTCTGACATCAGGAAGAGCTGAAGTCAAATCTGGCCTCAAACACTTAATAGCTGTGTGACTGTAGACAAGTCACTTAACCTCTATTGCCTTAATCCAGTGGAGGAGGAAAGAGCAAATTACTCCAGTTACCTTTGGACGGTATGGTCTATGGGTCAAAAAGAGTAGGGCAGTTTACTGATTCCAAGTCCAGCAAGTATCCACTAAGCTGCTTATGCACAAACACACACATACATATATGTGCATGCATGTCTTTATCCATGTATTATACTTCAGTTCATAAAGTTGGGGGGTTTTTTTGGTTTGTGCGGTCTTTGTTTATTTTTTGAACAGTTGTTTTTCAATTTTGCAGGGTATTACTAATGAGGAAATTTCCTATATTAACTCAACTATCCCTTAATTCAGTCTTAGAAAAGAGCCTGAGGTAGCTTGGGTGATGGGTGATGAAGAGAGCATAGGATGAGAAAGGGGCCTGGAGATTTATAATTTTACATTTTATATACATATATATATATAATTTTGTTTATATTTATAAAACTACATAAAATATAACATAAATGATATAAGATAATAAACATAATATATTAAATTAATACTAACTAGAATTTATATAGTGTTTTAGGGTTTACCAAATGCTTTATAACAACATTCCTTGGAGATAATGCTACTATTACACTCTCATTTTACAGATTTGAAAAATCACACAGACCAAAGGTATGTGACTTAACTAGGGTAACATAGCTATTAAGGTCAGATTTGAACTCAGGTCTTCCTGACTGTAGGCCCAGAGCTCTAGCCACTGCAGTACCCATTTGTCTTGATAAGTGACTTTGGGTAAATCACTTCTCTTTTCTGGGTCTCAGATCAGTGACAGAGAACTGGAAACAAATTGCATGCATATTGATTGGAAAATAGCTGATACATGAGGGTGATGCAGGTTCCCAATTCAAGTGGAGTCCAATTATCTAAGAGACTCCCAGTAGGGAAAATATGGTAGGGGTAGTAGAACCCAAACGAAAAGATAAAGACACTGGTAGAGAGCTGAGATAGCTTTCCAAAGCTAAAATTTATCTAGCTCTTAGTTTTTTAAAAAATAGATTTTTAAAATAATTTTTAAGAAATTACTTGTATAGTGATTTAAGCTTTGCGATAAGCTTTATAACTATTCTCATTTGGAGATTCACAGTAACTCTAGAAGCAATTATCACCTTCCTATCAGGAATCCAAGACACTGAAAGATGAAGTTAATCTTTGACATGCCCATGGACAGTAAACTAGAAGGATACCTGGAAGTCATCTTGCCCAACCCCCTCATTTCACAATTGGGGAAACTGAGGCAGAAAATTTAAATGACTTATTTAAGACTATACCAATAATGAATCAGTTCAAGTCCTCAGACTCCAAATCCAGGCCTCTTTCTCCTACATCTAAATGTACAGAGAATAGCCTTAAGGTACTTTGAGGTGCTGGGGCTCTAGTGTTATAATCTTGCTTTTGTCTAGCCCTCTCTGGATTAAAATCGAAAGAGAGAGAACATGCTTAAATTATACAATAAGAAATTTGCGTTTGATTTACAAGGCAACTTTCCCTATGAAATAGCTATTAAATTCCATTCAATTCAATAAGCAATAATACCTACCCCAAAGGAATTTAAATTCTATTTGGTAAAATAATGGGAATACCTAGAATAGACTGTCTCTTGTACCCTGATTATCTCTGTGGTCTTGTACACATATAATTAAATTTGGAATCATGTTTTTAAAAAAGTAGTTACAATGTCTAAACCTTTTCTCTCCCAACTACCCCTGTGAGTCTTAGATTCCTAAAAGGTAAAACTTAGAATATATATAAAAATTTCCACAAACTAAAATATTCATAGTAACACTTCTTGGGGAGATAGTAGAAAGCTAAAAACAAAGCAAATGAGTCACTTGAAGTAGCTAGGTAGCCCAATAGATAAAGCATTGAAGTTGGGAAGATGACAATTTGTATCCTGCCTTAGATTCTTGTTAGCTAGAAGGCAAAGCCCTTCTCATTTCAGTCTCAGCTTCCATCTCTGTAAAATAGGAGTAATAACATTACTTACTTCACTGAGTTGTTGTGAGCATAAATAATATGGTAAAATATTTTTAAAACATAAAATACTATAAAATAAGAGCTATTATTCTCAATATTAAATGCCCAGTGATGAATAGACAAGCCAAATCTGCTTGTGAGATTGACTGATTGTAAGTGTACCATAAGAAATGATGTGCCTGAAGAAATCAGAAAAACATGGGGAAAAAATGGGTAATCTGATGCAGAGTAAAATAATCAGAACTAGGGAAACAATATATCCATGGACCATCCAATGTAAACAGAAAGAATCACAACAAAAAGAAGCTAGATACTATGTAATTCTAATGATACAGCTTGGACCAAGAGAAGTCAAGTCAATAGGCTTTTATTGAGCTCCTATTGTTTAGCTCTAAGTGATAGGGATAGAAAGGCAAAAAAAAAAAATAGGATTAAGAAAAAAATGTTGCTGGTACTTTGTGTACAAGATCGAGGTTCTACGGGTGTGAACTACTGCATGCATCCTCAGAAATAAGTGATATGTCTTTTGGTTTTGCTAAACGACTTTTTTTTTACTCTTTTCCTTTTTTTATACTATTTGTGGGAAGAGGATGGCTTACTGGGTGAGGGTATATTCAGGAATGAAACATTTTCAAAAATAAACAAAAACATAATTGATTCTGAGTTGTTTGCAGCAGGACCTTGCCTAACAACAGGGGACTGGATGAAATGATTTTTCTGAGTCACTTCCAGACTCTATGACTATCTGAGCAGGTGTCTCCTGAACATGCATCTGAGCTTAGGGCTGCCTCTCAAGAGCTCATGTCATTCAAAGAATTCTTCCCAAGCAAGAGGCGGAAAAGCTGCTTGTCGGATGAGTCAGAGGCACCCTGTGTTACCCAGTCTGACAAGTGGCCTGGTTTGATATAAGGGCAAGAGAGAAGCGGGCGCTGATCCTAATCACAAGAGACAGCCTGTATCTCCCGACCCTGTCACCAAGGGCAAGACCACACAGGGCGAAGGGAAAGAAACAGAAAAGGTGTGGAAAGGAAGACCCGGCAGCCTGTAGCCTTCTTCATGAGGAAAGGTGGCAGCAGAGAAAACTCAAAACAGACCCCCATTAAGAGTTGCCTTGTTCCTCCCAGGAGGCTCACCAGCCTTGTCAAAGCATGAGACTGAAATGGGATAAGAGACAATAAGAAGGAAAAAAAAATTGCCCTCTGTCCATTTTCCCTTTTACCAGCCCATCCCTCTCCAAAACCCCTGTCCCTTGGACTTGAACTGACTGATTTCCCAGGAATCCCTTCCCAAAGTCAGCCCCTCCTATTTCATTTCTTCTCCCGTTGTGAGTTCAGAGCCAGAACAGATGGCCGAGGCTCCCACAAAGAGGCCTTTTTCATCATGCAGCCCACAAGGCAGGAAGCCACAATAACACCCTGGGTGCAAGAGAGTCTGTCTTCCCGAGAGCTGAACACACCGCCCCATCGAAAGGGCCTTTTAGCATGGTTGCAAGATGGCGGCAGGCCAAGGTTGGCATCTTGGTGCATTGGAGAGGGGGCAGCCCAGCACCCATTGGAGTGGCTTTCTGGAAAGCTCAGTCTCCTCATCTGTGAAATGAGGATGACATTACTTATAGCTATAAAGAGTAACGAGGCTCAAATGTGATGACCAATCAATCAAACTGTATTTATTAAATGTCTGCTATATCTCAAGCGCTAGGTATGGGAGATAATGTATGCGCCTGGCAAACGTTTTTAAAATTATTTTTCCTATTATTAAGCATTTTCTCTTCCCTCATCAATTAGAAGAAAACAACAACACACATAACAATAAGAATAATCAAGCAAAGCAAATTCCCACACTGACAATGACCAAAGCCATGTCTTGGGTCTATCACCTCTCTGTCAATGGGTGATATGTATTTAAAGGGGCAGCTAGATGGCACAATGGATAGAGCACTTGCCCTAGAGTCAGGAGGACCTGAGCTCAAATCCAGTCTCAGACACTTAATACTTACTTAGCAGTGTGACCTTGGGCAAGTCACTTAACCCCACTGCCTTAAAAATAAATAAAGTCTATATTTGACATTATGTTAAAAAGAATAATAGTATTTATATAGAGCTTGAAGGTTTACATTTCTGTTTCATCGCTGTTCCTCCAAAATCATGGTGGAGCTCTGCGATTTCTTAAGTCTTTGTAAAAGAACTACATAGATATCTGCAGTCATAAAAGATGAGAAGGGGACAGTGGTTTCACTGACATAGGGAACACTCAAATGAGAAAGAGGGCAACTAGGCAGAGCCATAGTGAATAGAGTGCAAGTCAGCACCTTCTCTGCAGCTTACAGTCTTAGAGAGTTGCTCAGAGGAGTGACCGACCCCTATCTCCATCCTTTTACAGATAGGAGAAAAGTATGGCAGAGTATCCAGAAGATGAGGTTCCTGAACCACAAAAGACACAACTCAATAACACAGCCTCAACCATCCTAACCGAAGTCTGTTCTATTCAATTTGTTGCTGCCTCCCCTCTCCAAAAATGCCTTATCAAGATCATCTGTCCCAGAGGGAACCCTTAGGCATGTTCCCCATAAGACAAGCCCAGACTTCTTCAGTTGCCCAGGTCAGGTTAGAGCAAGATCAAGAAAGAGGTAGACCGCATCATCAAGACCCAGCACACAACAGATCAATAACTTACAGTAAGAATAATACACTCAAAGAAGGTCATTGGGTCTGTAGTGAGAAAAAGGTAAAAAGCTGCTTCTAAAAATAGAGGTATAACCTCTTACTGGAGGGAAATGAGAAGTTCTCCCTCCTTGGGGAAAGAGAGCCTAGTGGGGATCTCCTCAGAACTTTCATGCCCCAGGATCTTGGTCCCTTGAGGTAGCATGGACTTATTTGGGAAGAGAATGAGGGTAGCTAGGTGGTATAGTGGATCGAGCACTGGGTGGGGAACCAGGAAGACTCATCTTCTGAGTTCAAATCTCACCTCAGACTCTTACTAGTGGTGTGATCCTGGGCAAGTCATTTGACCTGGTTTGCCTCAGTTTCCTCATCTGTAAAATGAGCTGGGGGGGGGGGATGATAAACCACTCCAGTACCTTTGCCAAAAAAACCCAAATGGAATTATAAAGAGTCAGACACAACTGAATAACAATAAATGTAGACGTGAGTCTTAATTGCCACTTAATGCTTGACTTGGACAAGTAATTCTGAATCTCAGTTTCCCCATCTCTAAAATTAAAGAATTGAAATGAATGCTATCAGATCTAAATCTATGATCCAAATCTCCTAAGCCACCCCTCCCCAAATACCAGTGTTCCTCTCATTTCTAAGTCCCTCATTAATAGAAATCATTGTAATATGTATTTAGGAGGGCAGATAGATGGCACAGTGGATAACGCACTTGCCCTAGAGTCAAGAGGACCTGAGTTCAAATCCAGTCTCAGACACTTAATACTTACTTAGTAGGATGACCTTGGACAAGTCACTTAACCCCATTGCCTTACAAATAAATAAAGTCGATATTTGACATCATGTTAAAAAATAATAATAATATTTATATAGAGCTTGAAGGTTTACATGCAAAGCACTTTACAAATATTATCTCATTTTATCCTTAAAACAACTCATGAGGTAGATGCCATTATTATCTCCAATTTACAGGTGAGGACACTGAGGCAGGTAGAGGGAAGTTAACTGATTTGACTAGAGTCACACAACTGGTAAATGCTTGAGGGCAATTTTGAATCCAAGTCTTCCTTACTCAGAATACAGCTCACAAAACAAGATCCCTTCCAGTTCTAAATTTTGTGATTCCCTTCTCCAGAGAAAAATGGCCTTGACATTATGCCAATTATCAACTAAATTATCCTAGGATGAAAATGAAAACATAGTCCAAGGCAGAGTTTAGCAACTTATAGGTATATGTCCTAAAGATGGCACAAAGGGCAATTTTCTTTTTTTAAAAAAAATTATTTTTCCAACAATATCTAAAGATAGTTTTCAACAATTTTTTAGGTGTTTTTTGCAAGGCAAATAGGGTTAAGTGGCTTGCCCGAGGCCACACAGCTAGGTAATTATGAAGTATCTGAGACCAGATTTGAACCCAGGTACTCCTGACTCCAAGGCCAGTGCTTTATCCACTACGCTACCTAGCCGCCCCTAACAATTTTTTTTTTTGGTTAAGGTTTTGAAATCCATATTTTTCTCCCTCCCTCCCTTCCCTTCCCCCCTTCCCCTAGACAGAGAATAATTTAATGTAGATTATAAATGTAAAACAATGCTAAGCTTATTTCTATACAAAGGGCAATTTTATTTTTCTTTTCTTTTTTTAAAAAATAAATGTATTTATTTTCCAACTACAAGTAAAAATAGTTTTTAACAATCATTTTTATAAGGTTTTGTCCATGATTTACTCCCTCCCTCCCCCTCCCCTAAACAGAGAGTATCTAATATAGGTTATAAATGTATAACTATGCTAAACATATTTCATACAAAAATAATTTCTTTATTAAAATACATTTATTTGTTTTTCCAATTACATGTAAAGATGGTTTTTAACTATTTTTTTGGTATGGTTTTGAATTCCACATTCTTCTCTTTCCCTCCCTTTTCTTTCCCCCCGCCCCCAGTCAGAAAGTAATCTTATTAGGGTTATAAATGCGTAGCTATGATAAATATATTTCCATACAAAGGGAAATTTTCTTTTTTATTTAATTTGATTTTTTCAATTAATAAAAAATCTATTTTCTCTTCCTCCCCACTCAAATTGAGAAAAGCCAAAAACAAAACCTTTGTAACAAAAAGGCAAAAACAAGCAAAAAAGTTTCCCACATTGTGTCCAAATGTTGCATTCTTTTATTTGTGTCCTGAATTGCAGGGCCCTTTTCAGTGGGAGACAATGTGTGCTAACCCATCAATAAGTATTTATGAATCACCTACTATGTGCTATCAAGCATTATGCTAGGAACTAGGGATATTAAGTACCCCCAAACCTTACAGGATAGCCACCCCTACCATCTCTCAGCAGGATAAGGTTGATGGTTGCCTTGACAAATGCATTTACCCAAGAGATGTCTCTCTTCTACAGCCCTGTTAGAAAATAATGCCCCTCAGACTCAAACATACTTTTGCTAAACACAAGGTAGGACAATATCTTTTTTTTTGTTTATATTTTGGCAAGGGTTAAGTGACTTGCCAAAGGTCACACAGCTCAGTAATTATTAAGTGTCGGAGGTCAGTCTTGAACTCAGGCACTCCTGACTCCAGTGCCACGGCTCTATCCACTGCCTCCCCCCCATCAAGAATGAGATCTTTTAAGAAAGTCACTACAGTCAAGACCATAGATCTGTACTGCCCCACCCACCCACCCACCCATCTACAATCAATCAGCATTTATTAATGCCCCTACTATGCCCCGACATAATTCTTCCAATTTTGTCCTGGTCACCAGTTCCCTGCTGAGTTATTTTTATGTCATCCAGGCTGTTTTCAACCTTCTGGGAAGTATCTGCATGGCTACCAAGCAAGCTTTAACTAGGGTGGAGTCTATTTCAACAATGTGTTTGCAGCTTACACAATTCCCTTTGTTTCTACCATTGCCCTGCTTGGCTGTGAGCCCACAAATAAAGCAGAACATTCATTCTGATTTGATTCTGTCCCTATTAATGAACTTCAGTACTAAATATCATTTGTTCTTTGTCTTTGAGAACAATTCATGAACCATATTTCCCTTTCCTTGGTAGAAAAAGGTGGGGGTCCCTGGGTATGGAATGTTGAATTACTACATAGTAGTAATATCATTTTTCCCCCTTAGTTTTCTTTCTCCTAAGGGAAGTCTGAGGAGAATATTATTGGGAATAACCGGTGTGAAATACAAAAGGCAGCAAATAAATTTTTAAAACTAAGCAAAATTACAGTGACCCAAACTCCATGGGGCAAAGATTTCTGGTCATGTAATTAGATGAACCTGTGTTCAAATTCAGACTGTATGGGGTCTGAGAATAGAATTTAATCCCTCTAAACTTCAATTTCCTCATCTATATAAAGGAGGTTATAATACTTATCATACCTACCTCACATCATTGGGTCCCCCGTTTCATCAGATCATATTTTTAGAGTTAGAAGGGAATCTAGAATTCATCCAACCCAACCCCTCATTTTTTGTAGAAAAGGAAACTGTGACCTGGTTGCCATAATGCATAGAGCAACTGGTATGCTGAGTTCAAATGTGGCCGAAGGCACTTAAATAGCTAAGTGATCCTGAGCAAGTCACTTAATCCTCTTTGTCTCAGTTTTCTCAACTATCAAATGAGCTGGAAAAAGAAATGACAAGCTATAATATCTTTGTCAAGAAAACCCTAAATGAGCTCACAATGAGTCAGACCCAATTGAAAATGACTCAACAACGATAAACTGAGACCCAGAGTGGTTAAGGGATTTGTCTATGGTCACACAGCTAGGATTGGAACTAAGGACATCTGGCTTCATAACCAACAATGTTTCTATTGCTTCACATCCTGGGACTCAAGACTTATGGAATCTTGCCAATGACTTTTCAGACAAGGATCAGAGACTCAATGATTTAGAAATGAATAGGATGGGGAAGAAGAAGGGATATGGACTTTAAGGGTTGTCTGGTCCAGAGATGGCAATGATGCTGTAGCCCACCATAATGTTTGTCCTTCATTTTCGAAGAAGACCATGACACCAGGAAGGTGATGCCATGACAAGCACATGGATAGGATTTGAGTGAGCAGTTGCTGTGCTAAGTCACCAGCCTCACTTTCTTGTCCAGAGTCATCTGGGTCCAGTGGCCAGAAATGAATCAGGATGACTGGAGATGGCCCTGGATGAGAGAGGTAATCAGGTCTAAGTGACTTGCCCAAGTTCCCACAGCTAGTAAGTGGCAAGGGTCTGAAGCCAAATTTGAACTCCCATCCTCCTGAACCCAAGACCAGTGCCCTTCAATACTCTTGAATGTTGCCTAAACTAGATAAAAATATAAATGGGAAATATTTACTAAAATAAATAAAAAACATAATAAAACAATTAGTGTTAATATGTAGTTTGCTAAGTCAATTGGAAAGTCTAAAACCAATTTAATATACAGTTTAGTGGTCCCCATTTTGATTTAAATTTGATACCACTGCTATCATACAATCCCTTCATTCTGAAGACTGAGCAGCTAGGTGGTGCAGTGGATAGAGCACCGGCTCTGGAATCAAGAGGACCTGGGTTCAAATCCAGCCTGAGACATTTAACACTGACTAGTTGTGAGGCACTTAACCCTTCAGGACCCATCTCCAATCATCCTGATTCCTATCTGGCCATTGGACCCAGATGGTTCTAGAGGAGAAAGTAAGACTGGTGACTTAGCATAGTACCCCCTTACTCAAATCCAATTGATATGCTTATCATGGCATCACCTCCCTGATTTTATAGATAAGAAAACCAAGGTCCATGGAGGCTAAGTGTCCAAGGTCACACTGATAAGTAGCATAGCTAGGATTTGTATATATACTCTGACCTCAATCAGATCTTTTCTTCTGCTATTATTCCTCAATTGCTGCTTTGGACTGAAGGATTTATTATGAAACATACTTATTTTTATCATTTTACTTTTTAAATGTGTAAATATCATTCATTTGTTTCATTTATATTATCATGATTATAATTATATAGTACTTTTTATAATTATTCATTATCATGTAATATTATAAAATGTTAAGTATTTATTATTATGAAACTATGGACAAAAGGAAAACTCCAGAATTTTTCAACTAACCTCATTCCTTTGTTTGCAGTCCCATCAGCTACATAAATCATCCATCACTACAACCGAGAGGCATGTGAGGTTATAAACAAGTCACACATCAAACAAGTGAGGGAGCCTCAAGTCTTCCCAAAGAAGAGTCCAGATTTTTGCTACTGAGTGAATTTTGAAACCATCCATTAGTCTGTTAGTGCTGCTTCTGTGGAAAATTGGATTTTTTTTTTTAAAAATGGCAAGCCCATTGAGAAAATGGAGAAGAAATCTCAGCATTGTACTCTTGAATTCATAGGATATTTTACCAAGAAAAGGGAGGCTCCAACTTGGTACAATTTCTCCTCTGTCTTTGCTCTTTATCCCTAGAGTAGCTTCTAAATTAACGGACTGCCACAGAGACTCCTCAAATTTGTCTAGTCTACTATAATAATCTTTTAATTAGTCTCCCAAAATCTATTCTCTTCCCTTTCCAATTCACTCCCCTCCACCATGATGGCCATATTGTTATTACTAGACCAAATTTTAAGAACCTTCAGGAGCTCCCTATTGTCTCTAAAATTTAAAAAAAGAAACTCAACAATTCCTATGGCATTTTCAGCCCTCCACAATCTGGGTCTAGCTCATCTCCACAGACAAATCATAGATAACGCCTCCCCTCCATTCCCACCCCATGTATTATACATTATAGCCAACTAGTTTTCTTGTGACCCATAAACAATATGCCTTTCCCACTCCTCCCCAGTTGTTAATGCCCTGCCCCAATCTACTTTGTAATTATTTTAAATAAACAAGGTGTCCCAAAAGTCTTTGTGTACTTTTAAACTTTTAAAGCTTGTAAATTAAAATACATTCACTTCTCTACTACCTTCCTCAAAAAAGCTACTAGGAGAAGAGTGCTTCTGTGTGATTACTCTATCTCCCCAATAGAATTTAAGCTTCTTGAGGGTAGAAACTGTCTTGATTTTATATTTGTATCCCATAGACCCTCACAATAAACAATCATGAATATTTATGAAGCATTTACTTTGGGCCAAGCAATAGAACAAAGACCAGGGATGAAATTAAAATAGCAAAACAGTCCCTATATTCAAGGAATCAACATGTAAATAAATCAACAAATACAAGATAATCACAGAGTAGACAGAAGGTAGACTTTGATAGTTCACCTTAGCAGGTGTTTAATAAATGGAATTATCGTTAATGAATCTATGAAGGGAATAAGACACTACGGGACCCAAAGACAAAAGAGAAAATAAATGCTGAGAGATTCCTTGAGAGAGATGCCCTACCAGGAAGGAAGAAACAAGTGAACCAAATGATGATTAAGTGAAGACGCTTTTTTGTTACTGTTGTTGTTCAGTCATTTTTCAGTTATTTTTTCAGTTGGGCCTGACTCTTCATGATCCCATTTTGAATTTTCTTGACAAAGATACTAGAGTGGCTTGCCATTTCTTTATCTGGCTCATTTGCAGATGAGGAAACTGAGGCAAACAGGGTGAAGTGGCTTGCCCAGGATCATAAAGGAAATATCTGAGGTCACATTTGAATTCAGGTCTTACTGACTCCAGATCTAGTGCTCTATGCACTATGGCACCATCTAGCTACCTTATACTGTACTGAAAGAAATCCAATTGTATAAAGGTAACATATCTTGGATAATGCTGGTCTGGTTGAGGTAGAGTTGGTAAGAGGTGGGGATGATGGGATACAGCATTGGGTCCTGGCTCTTTCCATCCTCTCCTTGTGCCACAATTGTGGTGAGAGTGTTCACAAGTATCTATGTTTATATAGGATTGTGCCCTTTGCTAGTTCTAGACCTCATCCAAGTCCTATTTAGAATTGAAGTAGAAAATAAAGAAGAGAAAGGAATAAGGATTTTTATAGCACCTACTATGTGCTAAGCACTTTTTACAAATATTCTTATTTGTTTCTCACAACAACCCTTGAGAGGTAGGGCTCTTATGATCTTCATTTCACAGTAAATAAAACTGAGGCATATGAGTCAAGTGACTTGCTCAGGATCACTTATCTAGGAAAGTAGGAGGCTGGATTTGAATTCAGGTCTTTCTGAATCTAGGCCCAGATAGAGATCCACTGGGCCACCAGCTGCCCTACTACACAGGGATGAAAACTATCATCAGATCCCATCTAGATCTTTCAATCTGAATGGTAAAAACAGAACTTTTCCCTAAACCTCTATTACCTAGAAAAGATGGCCAGGCAAAGGCATCATATTGCAATAACTGTATATATATAATATATATATATACATAAATATATCTCATTTCTAAAGGGAAAAATGTTTTAAGGATAATAGTATATACGATGACTACAATAATACAAATGAAAAATGCTAAAAGGCAGGCAAACTCATGTTAAGGGTAATGACCAATTTTGGTGCCAGAGAACATATCATGAAACATTCCTTCCTCTCCTTATTAGGAGCTGCTTCTAGTCTCAAAATCACAAAGACTTGGGCAGAGTCTCAGTTTAGCTACATACTGGTATGTACCTGAGCCAATCACATAATCTCTCAGTGTCTTGGGAAATTCTGACTGTAAGTTATAGCGAATATAACTGCATTGATAGAGGCATTTCCTCATATGGGAGTTCCCAGTAACAAATGAAATCACTGATCCCGTCCAGTCCCTTTTTTACAACTGAAAGTAATGCATCCATAATAAAAAAATGGACTGGGAAAATATCTTTGCATTAAGCATTTTCTGATAAAAAAAAAAATTGAAACCAATTTATATGAGTGAAGAGCCATCTTCCACAAGTTAACTGATCAGAGGATATAGGTGCAGTTCTTTTTTTTTTTAGGTTTTTGCAAGGCAAATGGGGTTAAGTGACTTGCCCAAGGTCACACAGCTAGGCAATTATTAAGTGTATGAGACCAGATTTGAACCCAGGTACTTCTGACTCCAAGGTCGGTGCTTTATCCACTGCGCCACCTAGCCGCCCCTTCGCAGTTCTTTTCAGAAGAAATAAAAACAATCTCTTTGAGAGCAGATTGTGCTTTAGCCTTTCTTTGTATCCCTAGCACTTAGCATATAGTTAAGTGCTTAATTTAAACTGACCTACAAATTGCCAAATAACTAAATGGAAAAATGCTCAAAATATCCAGTAATTGGGAAAATGCAAATTATAACAATCCTGAGACCTTACACCCATTAAGCGCTGATCAAATTCAGAACTTCCATGTCTTGAAATATGCTAATCTACTGCTCATGGAATTATGAATTAATTCAATCTTTTTGAAAAGCAATACAGAATTATATGATGAGAATTACAAACACATCCATGCCCTTTGATCCTGGCAGCCCTCAGGAGGTGTATTTTGTGGTTCTGTCATTTCAGTGATGTCCATCTCTTGGTGATCCCCTTTGGGGTTTGCTTTTTTTTTTTTACAAGGCAGTGGGATTAAGTAACTTGCCCAAGGTCACACAGCTAGGTAATTATTAAGTGTCTGAGGCGGAATTTGAACTCAGGTCCTCCTGACTCCAAGGCCAGTGCTCTGTCCACAGCGCCACCCAGCTGGGTTTTCTTGCCAAATATCCTGGAGTGATTTGCTATTTCCTTCTCCAGCTCATTTTATAGATGAGTAAATTGAGGCAAACAAGATTAAATGACTTGCCTAGGAACACACAACTAGTAAGTGTTTGTACCAGATCCTAACTCAAGTCTTTCTGACTCTGGAATTGCTCTATCCAGTGCACTACCAAGATGAATTGGATATTTTAGGCATATAATTGACAAATGAAAAAAATTCTGCAAAAAATATTACTACTAGCCCCTAAAAAGAAAAAAAACCTGGAAACAAATGATATGTTCAATATTTAGAAAATTACATTATGAATTATAAATCTAATGAAATAATAATTATTTCTCAATAAAAGTCAAAAGTGAAGAATTTTTTTAAATAATTGTGATGAGGGCAGCTAAGTGGCACAGTGGATAGAGCACCAACCCTGGAGTCAGGAGGACCTGAGTTCAAATCTGGCCTCAGACACTTAATAATTACCTAGCTGTGTGGACTTGGGCAAGCCACTTAACACTATTGCCTTATAAAAAAAAAAACCTAAAAAAAATAATTGTGATGCAAGGACATGATAAATTAATAATTAGATAAGAGATGTGTCATAGAAAATGAATGGATGACCTATGAACTATACCTACAGAAAACGGACCCATACCAACAGACTATAAACTACTTGAGTTTATATCTATATCTCTATCACCTATAATGCCTGGTTCATAATAAATGCGTATTGATTCACGAAATCACAAATCCATCCAAATAACCTTGAATATATACAGATAGTTAGTTCCCTGCTAACAAATGGCTTGTGCTCTCAAAATACATTTGTAAGACCTGCAAACACATTTCCATGTAGAAATGACATTATCTATGGTTGGGTTCCCAAACTAATCCCAGAAAAGCCAATTTAGCCCATAACATAACTGAATTATTTTGATGAACTCTCCTGAATTCTAATGAACCACAAAGTAAGGAGATACATGGAGTATTTGATACCCTATCTTGGAATCAAGGAATAATCCTATGAAAACATCAATAAACAGTCATTTATTATGCTCTTATTGTATACCAAGAATTGTCCTGAAGGCTGGGGAATCCAATGAAAGAGACAAAAGGAAAGATTGCATGAAAACAACTATTTACATACATAATGTATATGTATGTATATATATGTGTGTATTTATATGTCTATATATGTCTATATGTGTGTATACACATAGAGTAAGTCAAAGGCTATCTCAGAGGGAAGACTCTAGCAATGGGCAAAGCCTAGACAGGCATCCTGCAGAAAGTAGGATTTGAGCTGAATCTTGAAGGAAGTCAGGAATCAGAGGTGAGAAAAGAGAGCATCTCAGTCCTGGGGGAAAGCCATGAAAAAGGCATGGAGGTTGGGAGATGGGAGTATCAAGTATGAGGAATAGCAAGGCCAGTGTCAACAATTCACTAAATATATATAGATGAGAGTAAGATGTGAGAAGACTGAAAAGACAGGAAAATACCAAGTGGTATAATTCTTTAAATGAAAAATATGGGATTTTATTTTGAACCTTGAAGCAACATGGAATTACTAACGTTTATTGTGGGGGATGAGGGGAGATAATAGGACCAGACCTGCTCTTTAGGAAGAATATTTTGGCAGTTAAGTGATGTGTGGAGAGACTTGTGGCAGGCTGACCACCAGGCTTTGGCATGAGGCTAGATATGAGATGAGGAGGCCTTGTACTAGGATGGAAGCTCCATCAGTGTAAAAGATATAGTGATAGTAAGAACAGCAAGATTTGGCAATGGATTGGATACATGGAATGAAGGAGAGTGAGCCCTCAATGATGACTTGGAAAGATGGGCTTATTGGGGTAAGGGGAAAGTTTAAGAAAAAAGATAATGAATTCTGTTTTGGATATGTTGACTTCGAGATGTCTGAGAGACATCCAGTTTGAGATGCCTAAGAAGCAATTGATGATATGAGCCTAGAGGTCAGAAGAGAGAGATTAAGGCTAGATAAATTGAACTGAAAAATGATCTGCATTGAGATGAGAATGGAATCCATGGAAGTTGAGGAAGCTAGGGATTCCAATGGTATAAGTAAAGAAGGAAGTAGATTTTACTCACAGAAGAATATATATACGAAAGCAGCTTTCTGTTATTAAAGGCTTAAAATTACACTATGACTCTTGGGATATTGTATACACTGACATGCTCATATGTGGGATACTATATTACACACACACACACACACACATTTATCCTGTGGTAGAGCATTCCAAGCTCCTAGGAGTCACAGTTGGACACATTGTAATTAGACTCTTAACAGTGATATCATTTTGGTCCTCTTTAAGAACAAAGGACAATTATATACATATATATAATATATATATGTATAAATTTATGTCTAATTATTATATCCATATCTTATATAAGTTAGATACCTGAGGAACTATGGTAGAATGGATAGAGACTAGCTTTGAAATCAAAAAAGAGTTGGGTTTAAGTTCTCCCTTCTGCCTCAATACTGTCTTTGTGAACCTGGACAAATTACTTTACCTCTTTTTTTTTTTACCTCTTTTTTTTGACAAATTACTTTAATTGCCAGTTTTCTAGGCAATTCTCTAATACTGTAAGTAGCAGAAAGTTCCAGCCCCACCCAGGGAGAGGGAGTTTCCTCACCTGCAAGTTTCCTGTAACATTGAAATAATAGGACCGGTTCTTATCCCCATATATCTGTTTAACATATCATCAAGACCCATGGGGAACTTAATAAACAGAAAGTTTCTGGTTTGCATTTATGACATTTGGTTTCTGCAATATACAGATGGAGAAAATGTATTCATGCTTTTGAACTATTTTGAAGACATACTTAAATTTACTACTGTTGTAACCTCCAATCCAAAACCCAGCAAAGGCAAATCAGGAAACCTAGAATGTTCTGCTATATCCATGACGTCTTTATGAAGCAACCTTCTATCTAGATGCCCAAACAGAAGTAAGCCAAGGACAGATAGGTGGTGCAGTGGATAGAGCACTGACCCTGGAGTCAAGAGGACCTGAGTTCAAATCCGACCTCAGATACTTAATAATTACCTAGCTGTGTGACCTTGGGCAAGTCACTTAACCCAACTGCCTTGCAAAAACCAAAAGAAGAAGAAGAAGAAAGTAAGACTTAACTATCCAGACCCAGCTTAATCAAGTCACTAAACAGGCATACAAGCTTTGTAGCATCACCTATGTCCCAGGCACTATGCTAAATACAGGGATACAAAGAGAGACAAAAAAAATCTGTGCCCTAAGGGAGCTTTACAATCTAAAAGAGGAGACAACAAGCAAACAAATATATACAAACAAGCCTCACACACAAAAAAAAAATCAGAAATAATGGAGAGAAAGAAGGTACTAGAATGAAGAAGGGTTGGGAAAGTTTTCCTACAGAAATTGGAACTTTACTTTGGACTTAAAGGAAGCCAGAGAGATCAGGAGGCAGAGTTGAGGATTAAGAGCAATCCAGAGATAAGGGACAGACAGAGAAAAGGTAGTGACTTGTTTGTAGAACAGAGAACAAATCAGTACTATTGTAAAGAGTGTGTGGTGGGAAGAGATGTAAAAAGACTAGAAAGATAGGGAGAGGGAATAAGTCATGAAGGATTTTTTTTTTAGGTTTTTGCAAGGCAAACAGGGTTAAGTGGCTTGCCTAAGGCCACAAAGCTAGGTAATTATTAAGTGTTTGAGACCGGATTTGAACCCAGGAACTCCTGACTCCAGGGCCGGTGCTTTATCCACTATACCACCTAGCCGTCCCCATGAAGGCCTTTGAATACCAAACAGAGAATTGATCCTGGAGGGTTAAGGAGCCACTGGAGTTTACTGAATAGGGGAGATGGGTGATGTGATTGGACCTGTGCTTTAGGAAAATTACTTTAGTGGCTAAATGGAGGTTGGATTGAAATGGAGAGAGACTTGAGGCAGGCAGATCCACTGCAATAATTGGAAAAGTCCAAGCCTGAAGTGATAAGGGTCTGCACTGGGGGGTGGCAGTATTGGAGCTGAGAAGGGAACATAATTGAGAGATATTGCAAAGGCAAAATCAGCAGGCCTTGGCAACAGCTTGGATATTGGGGGCGGGGGTGAGAGATAGTAAGGAATCCAAGATGACTCCTAGGTTGTGAGCCTAAGGGATGGGAGGATAGTGTTGCTTTCTACAGAAATAGGGAAGGTGGGAGGAGGAGATGGTTTAAGAGGAAAGAGGATGATTTCTGTTTTAAACATGTCTATAGCTTTGGAAAACATGGGGAGCTTGGCAGAAAATGTGCCCTAGAAAATTCTGTGCATTTCTACCCTTGGCCTCACTTAATCTCTGAAGGATAACAATGGCTAATAAAGTGATAGCCTCTCTGGGTCACAATCTGATCATAAAGAAAAAAAAAAAGGAGGTTGGAATCAATAGTGCCTCAGGTCCTTTCCTGCTTAAAAGAAAAATTGACATCCTTAGAACCCTTGTTTCTCTAAATCCAATGATCCTAAGACCTCCACCCACCCCAGACTGGCAAAACAACTTTAGCTTATTGGATCCTCACAACAATCCTTTGAGGTGCTATTATTATCCTCATTTTACAGATGAGAAAATTGAAGTTAAAAAAGAAGTGACTTGTCCAGGGGCACAAAGGGTGTAAGTGTCTGAGGCGGAATCTGAATGAGCCTTGGAGATCCCACCAGGGTGTTCATGTTCCATGAAGACACTTCTCATTTGTACCTAATATAAAAGTAAGTTAGGTTTGGGATATGTGAGACCTCTTTTATTGTTCTTAAGAGGAGGCATTAAATTATCATCCTCTCCTGAGGGGCTTCAGATCTCCAGAGAGGTGGGTCAGGGGTGGGAGCACAGATGTTATACAAAGGGCTCTAGCATTACATGGGGTGTCACGCCTTAGGAGCCCCCTCTGAGTTAAATGAATGGGCTTCTCCCTGGGCCTGATGAGTGTCCTCAGATGACTCCTGGGAAGCAAGTGCTTTTTCCTCTCTGGGTCACAGTCTGCTCATGTAGAAAAGGAGGGGGTTGGAATCGATGGTGCCTCAGGTCCTTTCTAACAAAAAAAAAATCTATGTTCTAAGAGCTCTCCTAGCTGTGAATCCTAAGATCCTAAATCCTCTTATTTCATCAAGAAAAAGCTGGCATCAATAACGACCAGAGAATCACATAATCTCAGAGCTAGAAACAACCACAGAGGACAGACAATCCAACAGGACCCAAATCCAGGAATCTCCTGAGCCATGCACCCGCTAAATAAAAGATACCGGAGATGGGGAACTCACTCTCTCTTCAGACAGCCCCTTCCTTGGGTGGATAGTTCTACCTGTTGGGAAATGTTCTCTTATATTAGCAAAAATCTGTCTTTCTACTAATTCCTAATTTCCAGCTGTCCACAGTCCTGCTCTCTGGAGCCAACAAGGCAAGTAGAAATTTCCCTTACTAATAACATTTCTTAAAATACAATCTAGCTCTCATATCCCCTCTGATTTTTCTCCTGATAATAATAACTTGCATTTGTAAAAGATTTTTAAAGATTTGCAAAGTACTTTCCATATGTCATCTCAGTTGATCCTCCCATCTTGCAAGGTAGGTGTTATCATTATCCTTATTTTGCAGATGAGGAAACTGAGGATAAGAAAAGTTAAAGGACTTTCCTAGGATCATACAGATAGTGTTTAAGGCAACATCTGAACTCAGATTTCCCTGACATTCTAACCCATATGACCTCCTTGAGACTGAAGATTATTTTTAACATTTCTTTGTATCCGCAGCACTTAGCTCAGGTCTTAAGAAAATGCAGATACATATATACATACACATTTACATGTGCATACATTCATCTATATCGCTTGGTATTTTGTGGATCGAGTCATACATAGGGTAATTTTCCATTGTGTCTTTATCCTAGGTTGGCTTAGCCAGAAGAAGCCAAACACACAGTGATCTCCATCATTCCAGGGAGATTAATTTTATTCATTAAAGACCTGGATCGTCATGAAGATAGGGCCTTTGGTAGAAAGATCAATGGCCCTGGTGAGTCAGAACCTTTAAGGGATGGGATAAAGTTGGTTAAGCTGAGAAGTGAAGGCTTCCACCTTGGGCAGGAGACAGACCCACACAGACACAAATAGAGAAACAGTAGAGTCCTATCACACAACATTTAACTTCCCAAAATTTACTCACCATACTGCATTTACCTTAAGGAAATTCAACTATGGATTGAGCAATAGGAGGAAGAGGAAAAAAAGAGCAATTTACATGCAGCTAGCTATTCCACTCAATGCTCCCAATAAGGTGAGATGAAGATAAGACTATAAAATCACATGTTATTTGTGGAACCCTTTCAAGGTATCTTTCCTCCACTAATTATCAGTTTTCCTGCCAGCTAAGTCTCTACCTATTTTTGTTTTCCTCTAAATTCTACTTTCTGCCTCAGTTCTAATCAACAGTTTAACTGGATATTATGAAAAATAAAATTTACATCCAATTGTTTCAATAGGAACCATGTCATTTCCCATCCCCACTCTGATTCAGGTTTTCTTTTAGAGACCATAGCCCCTTTCTATATACATCTGTTGAAAGACACTATTCTTTCTGAGCTGTTTCACCTTTCTGACTTTATAAACTACTTTATGGAAGTTTTGTTACTTTGATCATCAACACAGTCACACAGAAACATTAACCAAACCCTAATCCCCTCTTATGTGGATTATGAATACTACAGCTTAAATAATATTTAAAATTTTTTTCTTATTACATGTAAAAACAATTCTTAACATTTGGCTGGTTGTTTTTTTAATTCTGAGTTCCAAATTCTCTCCTCCTCCTCCTTCTCCTCCCCTCCTTGAAAAGGCAAGCAATTTGATACAGATTATACATGGGCAGTCATACAAAAAACAATTTCCATGTTAAACATGTTGCAAAGGAAAACACAGAACATTACAATTTTCTAGGGAACGTTCTTGACTTTCTTGTCTCCCCATCTTTCCCACACAGGCTGCCAAGATAAATTTCCTATCTGAAAAATCCACTCTCTATAAAATAAAGTCCAGATTTCTTTGCAGGTCTTTCAAGACCCTCCACAATCTAGCTCCACTCCACGTCCTCAACCTTCCATCTCACTGTTCCCCAATATTCACTCTCCTCTTGCAGCCAAATCAACCTCCTCATTGTTCCTTCTTCACATTGTTCATTCCCACCTCCTTGTCTTTCCCTCACACTGTTTCCCCATCCCGGAGTACCCTCTTCTCTCTTCCCTTATGTCTAGCCTTATCCATCTTCCAATATAGGTTGACTATCCATTAGAATGAAAGCTCCTTGATGGAAGAAGTGTCCTTTGCTTTTCTTTACATCCTTAGTGCCAGCTACACAGAATCTTTATAGAGCCTTTAATGCTTTCTGAAAGACAAGTCTTACCCCAGGTTTGCTATAGAAGCAGAATATTCTGCTTATATTTACCTTCCTCCTTTGTGCCATCCAGAAAAGTCATGCACCCATTCCTGTGACATTCCCCCTCACACTTGAGTCCATCTGAGCAATCTGGTCAGCCCGCAGTGTCACTTCCTTCTCTGAACTCCAATAGCACTTCTTCTTGAGACCCCATATGCAAACAATTAAGTTGAATCCTTGGATTTTTTTTTTTTTAGGTTTTTGCAAGCAAATGGGGTTAAGTGGCTTGCCCAAGGCCACACAGCTAGGTAATTATTATGTGTCTGAGACCGGATTTGAACCCAGGTACTCCCGACTCCAGGGCCGGTGCTTTATCCACTGGGCCAGTTAGCCGCCCCTGAATCTTTGTTCCTTAGGATGACTTTGTGTTGTTTTATTTCCCTCTGAGATTTCTTACCCTCTACATAGCTCATACATAATAACTATTATTTGATCTTTTTTTCCAAGGATCGAGATTCAATCAAGATCACAAAATCTGGGGCAGCTAGGTGGCTCCGGAGCGGCTAGGTGGCGCAGTGGATAAAAAGCACCGGCCCTGGAGTCAGGAGTACCTGAGTTCAAATCTGACCTCAGACACTTAATAATTACCTAGCTGTGTGGCCTTCGGCAAGCCACTTAACCCCATTTGCCTTACAAAAAAAAAAAAACCCTAAAAAAAAAAGATCACAAAATCTTAACCAAAAACTATCCCTACTTAAGTAACCAGATTCTACTTACCCTTGATGAGGGTAACAAGGTCTAGGGACATTCTTCTTGTCCTGGATACACTGCTGATCCCCAAGAACAGGGGCCTCTCCCTTGGGCTTCCCCAGACCAGGTATCAACCAACTAACGACCAACAACCCAAAGGTTTTGAGAGATTTCTCTGTATCCATCATCTACCATTCCTCACTTCTCGCCTGCTCCCCAGCCCCAAATGGCCAAACCACTCTTACCTGGAAGCTGCAATCTCCGCTTTCTGCTTGGCAATGGTAGCCGCTCGTTCAGCCGCCTCGACAGCTCGGTCAACCTTCTCCCGGATCTTGCTGGCCCTCAGTGGAATCAGGTTCTTGCGCTTTCCACTCACCAGAATATTCTGCTTATATTTCCCTTCCTCCTTCGTGCCATCCGGAAAAGTCATGCACCCATACCCATGACGTTTGTTGTTGGCCCATTCCCCCTCATACTTGAGTCCATCTGAGCGCTGGCTCAGCCCAAAGCCAGACCGCTTGTCATTCTTCCACTCCCCCACGTAAGTCTCAGTTGTGGTGGCATCGATGTCATCCTCGATGACGGACAGCTCCGCCTCCCCCTCACCCAGGCTGATGGTGGAGTTGATGTCACTGGCAGTGGAGCTGACCGTACTCATTCCAGCCTCGCTGCGGAAGGAACTCTGCTTGCTCCTCTGACTGGCCAGGCTACTCTTGGATTCTGACTTCCGCAGCTTCAAGCCACTCAGTAGAGACCGCCGGAAAAGTCCCTTTTTCTTGCTCTTGAGGATCTCAGCATCACTATGAGCTACAAGGACGAAGCCCCCCCGGGACACCGCAGGGCTGCCGGCCACAGCAGGTGAGGCGTCTGGATGCAGTGCTGTGCCATTGGTGTGCTCACTCCTCAGCGAGTTGATGGACGTCCTCAGGGGTGACCTGATGACCGCAGCCATGCCGTACGGGACGCTCTGCCGGACGCCATAGCCTTGGCGCATTCCACCAACCCATTGACCCTGGTAAGTCCCTGGGAAAGACAGAAGACAAATGAGTAAGCTGTTATTTCAGCTCCACATGTAGCGCAACAGTGAACTTCAGTTATGGAGAGAGAAAATATTCTACAAAAAAGAGGCCAACTTTTGGAAGAGAGAAGAAGGGGGTGGGGGGAGTATCCTTCATCATGTCATTCCTCTAATCAAAAACCTTCAGTCACTCCCCATTGACTACCAGATGAAGTCTATACTCCTTAATTTGGTAGTCAAGGTGCTCTGTAATATGATACCAATCCTTAGATTCTTCTGCCCCATCCAGACTGTCCACCAAACACCCTCAGTGAATTCCAAATTTTGTGCCTTTGCCCATGCCCTAACAGAGAACTGGGACAGGATGGTGACAGTGTGAAAGGCCAGAGTTTCAGAATGGCTACACTAGATTAATGAGCAGACCCTCCAAGAGTGAGAAAAGCCCTTGATCAACAGGCATAGACTGGAGAGATGGGAAAGAGTAGGACTTTCCTAGCTATTCCTGGATCTTTTTTTCTTCCAGGGACAAAAGGAGTTCCTTGTATTTGCAAAAAAAAGAACTCTCCCTAAAGTTAACCTCAACACAAAGGTAAACAATGTAGATCCTAAACAATCCCAGATCTGGTGGTTTCAGTCAAATCATAACAAAAAAAAATCAATTGAACCATTTGAATCAAAAATATTCATTTAATATTCTGGCAGACCCACATATCATCTATGCTTATTCTAAGAGAGACAGGTGTCACAGTAGGTGAAACAAGCAGTCTTGAAATCAGGTTGAGCTGGGTTCAGTTCCTGCTTCTGACACAGACTTATTGAGACTCTAAGCAGGTCACTTAGCCTCTCAATACCCTTCCCTTTCTCTTCCCCTAACCCTAAGCTACTCTAGGTTGTTATTTGTTCTTCATTCTCAAAGAGGATCATGACATCAGGGAGATGATGCCATGACATGCAAGTGAATTAGATTTATGTGGAAGGGCTATTTTAGCTGGGCTGGTTCTTGGAGAGCAGATATAACAACAGGTAGAGTCTGGGGATTCATAGTCACTATATTGTCAAAGGTATCCAAGTGATGCAATTGGAAACTGGACTTGAAGTCAGGAATTCCTGGATTCAAACCTTGCCTTAGACACGCACTAATTGTATGATGCTGGGTAAGGTACTTGAGACTGTTTGAGCTTCAATTTTCTCTTCTATAAAATGAGGAGATTGGGTTGGATGCCCTCTTAAGTTCTCTTCAAAATCTAAATTTCTGATTCTATTTTTCCAAAAGGAGACACTTCCTTCTAGAAAGTCTCATCAAGGTATTTTGGAGGAAGGAGCAACAAGCTATGAGTGAGGTTAAAGGGATCTGGGGATGAATAAGGGAAAGACAGGAGCAA
This sequence comes from Macrotis lagotis, assembly GCF_037893015.1. Lineage (NCBI taxonomy): Eukaryota > Metazoa > Chordata > Mammalia > Peramelemorphia > Peramelidae > Macrotis > Macrotis lagotis. The sequence goes on from NC_133658.1 coordinate 54,907,007, forward strand.
GTTGGCAGCTAAGAAATCCATTACCCTTGGGAAGCAGAAGACATTGAGTATCTGAGACCTTCGGATGCAATAAAGACACAATTTTTAAGTCTTGGGTGGGGTGGAGGGTATGGAATAGATAAGGTGGTCTCTCAGTGGTCTTCAACTCCTAGGCAGTGTGATCCTTCTTGCTCAGGGAAAAATAACAACTGAAGACCTTTTGCAGAAATAAGGATGATTAGTTCTCTTTCCCCTCAAAACAATTAAAAAAGAGACTCTATAAAAACGAGAGCTGATCTGAAAACAAAAAAAGAACTGGTTCAGTTCTGTTTTTGTATCCCCCAAGCACAACACAGTGCCTGGCATACTGTAGGTCCTTAATGAATGTTTTCTGATGGAGTGATTTGATTGAGTGATTATAGCAACATTTAATATCCGACAATTTCTCTAGTTTTAGATGATAAATTGCTTATATATATATATTATATTTTATAAATTGCAGAAATTTGTTTCACACGTCTACGTATTTGTAATCAGTTTTCTTTCTCTTTTCTTCTCAATGAGTAGGAGAGAGAATGGGAGAGAATTCAGAACTCAAAAAAGAAGGTGAATTTTTAAAAAGATTATAAATTGCCAATGTGTATTAGTACAGGGAGTTCCTTACCAGATAGTTCATTGGAGCAATGAAATAATGGATCCTGAGGATTAAGAACACAATGGGAAAAAAGCAGGTGGTGGAAAGGGTTAAATCCTATTGTTCTAAAGTAACAGCTCAACGTCTTGATGGGATTTAAGATCTACAAAGAAATTTCTGAAGCTTGATTATTATTATACCCATTTTACAGATGAGGCTCCAAGCTGGAAATGGATTTGCCACATTAGCAAAGCCTACTAAGTGTCTTTGATAGAATCTTTATCTTTTCATATCTTTTTGTTCTACCACCCAAAGGAAATGTCAGATCTCAATTATTATACCAGTGTTGTCGATCTCAAATAGAAACAGGGTCTTTAAACTTCTTCTTAGAAAGCCACATATTATCTGTGTTTTTTTACACTTAACTCATTTTGTTAACTATTTCTCGGTTACATTTTAAGCTAATTTGAACTGCACTTAAGAGTATATAGAGCAGTATGTTTGAATACAAGGTCTGACATTTTATGACCTATGCTATAAGGGTCCCAATGAGGAAGTCCAAAGCTAGAGTTATTTGAAGGAATTTTGGAGGAAGGTCCCAGAGGGAAAAAAAGAACTATGAGAGCTATTATCAGTAAGTGGGAAAGGAATAGCTTCCAGTCACTGACACCAAAGTGGCTAGTGTGTGACTAGAAAGAAGACCCTCATCACTACTCTACCAATCTACTAATGGGTGTTCCTTCCTTCAAATCTTTCTCCACTGCACAGCAGAATTGTCAAAGTAATATTCCCCAAATCTGATTCTGACTATGTCACTCTCCTGCTCCATAAACTGTAATGGCTCCCGAATACCAAAATCAAATATAGATGCCTCCATTTGGAATTTAAAGCTCTCCATAACCTTACTCCATCTTACCTTTCTAACATTGCTGCTAACTGATTGATGACCAAGTTGTAGTTTCCTGCAGTGGGGCAAGTTGGCTTTAATCATAAAAATAAATGCTCACATTTGTAGAGTTTACAAAGCACTTGACAGTTTTTTGAAATTGTCTTCTCCAAAATTACCAGTGATGTCTTAATTGCAGGATGCTGCAGCAAAGAATGATGGATTTGGAATCTGAGGATGTGGGTTCAAGTCCTGGCTCTTCTACTACCCTCCTGTATAAGGTTGGGCAAGTCTTTTGATCTTTCTGAACCTCATTCTCCTTAACTATAAAATAAGAACTTTGGGGGGCAATGAGGTGGTTCAGTGAATAGAGCACCAGCCCTGAAGTCAGGGAGAACTGATTCAAATCCAGCCTCAGACACTTAATAATTACCCAGCTCTGTGATCTTGGGCAAGTCACTTAATCCCAATGCCTTAAATATTTTTTAAATAATAATAAAAACTAAAATAAAATAAGAAGTTTGGATCAGATGACCTCAATGTTCCCTCTACCTGCTAACTCCACGATCCTTGGCAATCATTCTTCTTGACCACTCTACAACATTTGACACTGCCAATCTTTCTTTCCTTCTAGAAACCTCTAGGTTTTCATGGTGCTATTTTCTCCTGGTCTTTCATCTAAATATCCAACCTGTCCTTCTCTGTCCCCTTTATTACATACATCATGGCTCATTTCCCACCCCATCTGCTCATATCCTAGGCTCTTTTCTCTTATCTCTCTCTCTATATGTTCTCAATGACCTCAGAAGTTGTCATGTATTCAATTATTATGTCTCCATAGATGATTACCAAATTTACATATTCAAACTGTTTCTCTCCTGAGTTCTTCCAACTGCCTGTTGGACATTTCAAATTAGATGATGACCTAGAGATATCATAATTCAACTAGTTATCTTTTTCCCAAAACCCATCTCTCTTCTGAGTGTTCCTGTTTGCATCTAGGAACATCACCACCTTTCTAATCCCTCAGGTCTGCAAAATTGAGTTACCATCAGCCTCTCATTTTCCCTCATATCACCATCTCCAAAACATTGCCAACTCTTCTTTCTACCTTCACAACCTCTTTGATATCAGTCCTCTCAACTCACAGGGTCTCATCACAAAGGCTATACCTTCCTTTATTGGTCTTCCTGCCTCACATCTTTTCCCCTCTCCAATCAATCACCCACAGACTAATCCAAGGGTTTTCCTATAGAATTGATCTGATTATGTCTTTCTCCTGCTCAATATTCTCCAATGACTCTCTATGACTTCCAGAATCAAATAGTATTCTTTGTCCTTCATTCTTGAAGGACATCAATGAGGTTTAAAAACATCAATGAGGTGATGTCATGACAATCAAGTGAATTAGATTGGAGTGAGGGGGATGCTGTGCTAAGTCACCAGCCTCACTTTTTCCTCCAGAGCTATCTGGATCCAGCAGCCAGATATGAATCAGGATGATTAGAGATGGCCCTGAATGTGAGGCAATCATGGCCCAAGGTCACACAAGTAGTAAGTATCAAGTGTATGAGGTCAAATTTGAACTCAAAATCAAATATGAACTCCTATGTTTGACATAAAAGCCTTTGCAACCTGGCTCCAATTTGTCTCTCCAGTCTTGTTATATGTTACTCCCCTTCAAGCCTTCCACGGTCTAGCCAAATTGGCCTTCTTGCAGTTCCTAACATATGATATTGCATCTCCCATCTGTGTATCTTTGCAAGGCTGTTCCTCCTGCCTGAAATACATTCCCTCCTCCTCACACCTCCCCTAAGTTTTCTTCAGCATGACCTCCTACATAAGGTCTTTCCTGATGCCTCCAGCTGCTAATGTCTCCTTCTTCACAAAAATTTACTTTGTATTTATATATATGTGTATATATATACACACATATATATGTATATATATATATATATGTATTGTGCATATCCCTATTTCTGGGTATGTAGCATATAGGAAAAGTAATATATTCATGTCATACATATTTTACCCCCCTATAGAATGTGAGCTCTTTACTCCATTCTTTGTCTATGTATCTCCATCACCTAGCACAGTATATATACTTGATAAATGCTTGGTTATTGATTAATTGATTGATTTACAAAGCATATATACATCCATTTTGAGTCATCCCAAAGGAAGACTCACAGAAAGATAGATCTAGGATTTAAAGGTTATCTACTCTAAATCCCTCAATTTTTCAGAGGGGGAAACTAAGTCATAGAGAAGGGACTGGACTTGTCCTGGGGCACACAAGTAGCATAGATATGTCTAGAATCCAGCGCTTCTGACTTTCAGACTGATACAATGTCTCAGTGAAATCTCTCTCCACTAAAATCATCATGGTTTTATTCTGCTCATTATAGCATCATGAGGGCTACCAAACTCCTATAATGGCAATTCTTACCTCTGCAAGTACCCTCTATGCTCATAGTTCTGCCCTCAAACTTTTCCAATCCCAGTAAATTCAGCAGGAAAATATAATTCTGGTATAATGGATAAAGCAACAGACTTGGAAACACAAAGATCTGAGTTCAAATCTTGACCAAGATATTTACTATCTGTATAAAGCAGGGTAAGAAACTGAATTATTTGTTTCCTTATCTTTAAAATGAGGATGATAATACCTATCTCACTATTAAGAGAATTGACAGTGTGGGACAGTAGATGGAGTGGTGGTCCCATAATCAGGAAGCATCTGAATTCAAATCCAGTTTTAGAGACTTATTAATCTCTGCCTTTATTTCCTCATCTGTAAAATGTGAATAATAGCACCTACATCCCATTTTGTTTTATTAAACGAGATAATGTCTGTAAAGATTTTTGTAAATTTTAAATAAGGCACAAATTAATGTACAATGTATGAAAAGCATTTTTCAAAGTACTATGAGTCAATCATCATCATAACTGAGAATCATCATAGACTCATAAAATGAGGAATTTAGAGATAGAAGGAATTTTATAAGTAAGTTTTCTATAAAGTTGAATTGGTGATCTGGGTTTGAGTCACAAGTCAATGAGCTGGGGGGAATGTCCTGGGTTCTGGAAGGTTCCTACCTGGCTCACTGGAACAAAGATTCTGTGTTGGTAGACAATGCCCACTGCTGACAAATGACTTTGAGATACTGGCATATAAAACAGGAAGTAGCTAAGGTGTCACTAGAGACCAAGGACTGAGTACTCCTAGAGATACTATACTTATTGAGATAAATGACTAATCTTTTCTAGACTCTGCTTTATCATCATCATCTCTTTCATTTTCTCATTCTCCATCATCATCTTCATCCTCATCACCAACATTTCTTTGTCATTTTAAGATCTGCAAAGCACTTTACAAATAACATGATTTAACTCTCACAACAATCCCTGAGAAGTAGGTGCTATTGTTATCTCCATTTTACAGATGAGGAGACTTTTCCAAGGTCATTCAGCTAATAAGTGTTTGTGGAAGGACTCAAACTCTTGTTTGCACTGGTTTACACTAAAACCAGTCACAATCCTACAGTGGATACACCCTCCACTGAAATTTCTAGGATCAGTTTAATGGCTTGCTGGGAATGCAGATACCAGTATTCATTTGCAAGAGATTTTAGACATCATCCACTCCAACTTTTTCCTTTTGCAGAGGAAGAAACAAAGGTCTAATAAAAGTGGAAGTGACTTACCTAAGACCACATAGTTAATGAAGGATGGAATAGGAAGTATTTATTATTCACAGACTTTGTATTAAGCACTGAGGCTATAAGCAGAAAGAAGATACAATCCATGTCCTCAAAAAGCTCATACTCTAACAAAAGACAACACTTGCTAGATTATTTATCTAGTGGGAACTGAAAAGTCCTTAAGGTTCAAAGGCCGGGCAGATGGCAAAGCCCAAGACTTGTTAGGTGTTGGCTAGAAAGCAGGTAGATGGTACAGTGAATAGAGAGACACCCTGACCCTTAGATCACAAGGAGCTTGATGGCAGAAAGTGTTTTCAATCGATCTTTTATCTCTAGCATACTGGCAAACTGTAGATACTTAATAAATATAAAATGTTAATTATTATTCTGATGGTGATGATGATGTTGTTACTTAGTCAATCAATCAATCAATAAGCATTTCTTAAGCATCTGTTGTACAGTATCCCAAAAAATATGTATAATTTTATGCTATCAAATCACTAAGGTTTTGGGGAGGATCTGTATGCTAGGCTGAATTCTGAGGGATAAAAAGAGAAAAATGAGACTGTACCTATTGCCAAAGATTTTACATTGTATAAAGGAAGATACCATGGATCTGAATTAAAAATATATAAAGTAAATAGGAAGTAATTTTGGAGAAAGAAACATTACTAACTGGTGGGATCAGGAAACATAGCTAATATTTATTAAGCATCTACTGTCTACCAGGTTATACTAAGCATTTTACAAATATTATTTCATTTGGTTCTCACAACAACCTTGGGATTTTCACTCCCATTTTACAGATGGGGAAACTGAGGCAAACAACTGAAGTAACTTGTCTAGGGTATAAGAGGCTGGATTTTAACTGAGGCCCAGAGGTTTGTGCACTAAGCAACCAGTCTTTTTTTATTACTTCCTCTGATATTTAAAATATTTAGTAGGGGGCAGCTAGGTGGTACAGTGGATAGAGCACAAGCCCTGGAGTCAGGAGTACCCGAGTTCAAATCCAGCCTCAGACACTTAATAATTAGCTAGCTGTGTGGCCTTGGGCCACTTTATCCCATTTTGCCTTGCAAAAAATAAAAAATAAAAAAAATATTTAGTAGGGTAGTTAGTAGCCTACTGGGGGTACTAGGTGGTATATGTCACTTCATCCTGTTTGCCTCAGTTTCTTCATCTATACAATAAGCTGGAGAAGGATCTAGATCCTTGCCAAAAAAAAACAAACTCCAAATGGGGTCACAAAGAGTCAGATACACACTAAGCAACTCAACACTAAGAACAAGCAGTGGTACCAACCATAATGGTCCAAATACCCTTATCTTCATTTTACAGTTAAGGAAACTGAAGCTTCGAGTCAGTAAGTTGGAAAGTTAGGACTGGAAACTGTGTCTTCTGCTCCTAAGTCGAGTGTCCTTTCCATTATAACACACTGGTTTCCCCACATGTAAAATGGGGATAACAATAATATCCATCTCCCAGGATTCTTATAAGCAAAAAAATGAGATAATATTTATTAAATGCTTTGCAAACCTTAAAATGCCACATATAAGGCTAGTTTATTATTATAAAAGAATGAGAGTCAGAGAATTGCACATATAAATCATCACTATTTGCCTAGGAGCTTTTTCTTCCTAAGAACAGGAAAAATGGATTTCAAAGTTAAAAGGAATCTCAACTGTCTCTAGGCAGGAACCCTGGCAACAGCACTGAATCTAAGAGCAGGTAAGGGTGGCAAAGATAAGAAAGGCTTGTGCTTCAACAACTGCAAACAAAATCAAATGTGATCATTCATAAAAGTCATGCAAAGAAAGAGCTAAAACAGTTTAAAAGGAGGCAGAAATGTTCTCTTCTTTAAACTGATCAGAAGTGATCTCTTCTTCCCTTTAAACTATTTGGCTCTTTCTAAGTATCCCTTTTATAAATTTATCACATTTGATTTTGTTTGCAGGTGCTGAAGAGCATGTCTTCCTTATCTTTGCTGCAGGACTATGTAATAGTAAGCAAGTGTTTATTAATCACTTACTAGGTGGCAGACATTGGTCTAAGCCTCAGAGATGCAAAAAGAGGTTCATAGTATCTGCCATCAAAGAGCTAACAGTTCATAGGGGGGAAACAGCATGCAAACACACAGAACAGCTAAGTGGTAAAGATTCGTATTCCCAAGTTCAAATCTGGTCTCAGACACTTTCTAGTTGTGTGACCCTGGGCATGTCATTTAATACTGTGTGCCTGTAAATTTGTAAAATGAGCTGGAGAAGGAAATGGCAAACTACTCCAGTATCTCTGGCAAGAAACCCCCAAATGAGGTCATGAAGCCTCAGATCTAGCTAACAACAAATGTACACACAAGATAAAGACAGGGTAGATGAAATTAAAAGGTCCTGGAAGACAGATAATGTATTTCATAGCTATATTATCTCCAGCAACCTAGCATAGCCTCCTTTTTCAAACTTTTCATTTTTATTTTTTCATAATACACATAAACAAAAATTTTTAGCATTTGGTTTTTTTAAAGTTTGAGTCCCTATGCCCAAAGGGCAACAAAAATGTGCATACCCTTTGATCCAGCAATACCACTACTGGGTCTGTACCCTGAAGAGATGATGAAAAAGGGTAAAAACATCACTTGTGGGGCGGCTACGTGGTTCAGTGGATAGAGCACCAGCCCTGGAGTCAGGAGTACCTGAGTTCAAATCTGGCCTCAGACACTTACTAATTCCCTAGCAGTGTGGCCTTGGGCAAGCCACTTAACCCCATTGCCTTGCAAAAAAAAATACTAAAAACCAAAAAAAAACCAAACCAAAAAACATCACTTGTACAAAAATATTCATAGCAGCCCTGTTTGTGGTGGTAAAGAATTGGAAATCATGTAAATGTCCTTTAATTGAGGAATGGCTTAACAAACTGTGGAATATGTATGTCATGGAACACTATTGTTCTATTAGAAACCAGGAGGGATGGGAATTCGGGGAAGCCTGGAGGGATTTGCACGAACTGATGCTGAGCGAGATAAGCAGAACCCAAAAAACACTGTACACCCTAACAGCAACACGGGGGTGATGATCAACCTTGATGGACTTTCTCATCCCATCAGTGCAACAATCAGGGACAATTTGGGGCTGTCTGCAATAGAGAGTATCCAGATAAAGAACCATGGAGTTTGAAAAAGTTCAAGGACTATTCCCTTTACTTTAGAAAAAAAAACATATCTTATTGTCTGATCTTGTTATCTCTTATACTTTTTGTGTCTTCCTTAAGGATATGATTTCTCTCTCATCACACTCAATTTGGATCAATGTACAACATGGAAACAAAGTAAAGACTGACAAATTGCTTTCTGTGGGGAGAGGAGGGAAGTAAGATTGGGGAAAAATTTGTAAAACTCAAAATAAATAAAATCTTTAATAAAGTTTGAGTTCTATATTCTCTCCCTCCTTTTCTTCCTCCTCAAGAAGCCAAGTGATTTGATAAAGATTATATACATTTTCAGTAAAGCAATACATATTTCCATATTATTCATACTGCAAAAGAAAATACAGACCAAAAAGCCAACAAAAACAAGAATTATAAATAAAATAAAAGAAGTTCTTTCTCTGGAGGTGGACAGCATTTATCATCATGAGTCCTTTGTAATTGTCTTGGATCATTGTACTGCCGAGAATAGCTAAGTCATCTACAGTTGATCTTGTTATTACTATGTTTGCTGTTCTGGTTCTGCTCACTTTACTTTGCATCAGTTAGTTCAAGTCTTTCAAGGCTTTTCTGAAATCAGCCTGCTCATCATTTCTTATAGCACAATAAGATTCCAAACACAATTATATACCCCAACTTGTTCAGTCATTCCACAACTGATGGGCATTCCCTCAATTTCTAATTCTTTGCCACCACAAAAAGCATAGCTTCTTGATCATTTTAAGAATCTGTTGTCTGATAAGTGCATAAATGAATGAATGCCAACTACCATACTAAATATTTGTATTGGGACAATATTAGATGGTAGTTTCTAGAGTTCTCCATTCAGCAATGTGCTGAAGTTTTTAACCAATCTACATGAACTCATATACAGGAACTAGTTGGTTGGTATCGGGCAAAGGTAGGGTAGGAGTAAGAGAAGCTAAACTTGGAAGAAAACTTCCAGGTCCAAATCCTACTATTTTATGGCTCTTGGACTTTCTACCAATGATGCCCAAATAGAGATTATAGAAATAGTTCAAAGCTTTCTAATATGAAGAAAGATCAAAAATAATATAGAAGAATGAAGTAGCGTAAACTGTAGAGTGAACACAGGACAGAGAAAGCCAAAAAAAAAACAAACCTGGAAAAGTGGGTTCAAGTCTCTTAAATACATTCTCATTTGATCCTCTCTTGAATCCCTGTGAGCTAGGTGGCACAGGTGTTGTTACTCTGATTTTATGTCTAAGGAAACAAACTCAGAGAGATCAAATCATTTGACCATGGTCACACAGCTAGTAAATAATTGGCACCTGAATTTCAACTCAAATTTCTTCTGAGCCCAAGTCGAGAAATCTTGATGCTATACTTTATTGTTTGCATAAGAAAGACTCTTGTACAGATCTCCTTCATCTAAAGAGGCATCATGATATAACATTATATAGATAGGAAGAACCAGGTACAAATTCAGCCCCTGACATTTAATAGCTGTGTGACTGTGGCAAGGCAATGAGTTTCAGATAAACCTCAAATACTTTAAGTTAGAATGGATTGCTATCTGCCATAGCAAACAGACTCAATGTAAACAATTTCAAACTTGGAAAATTGAAAACTAGATAGCAAGTTCAGATTATTTAACCTAAAACTTCAAAGTTGCATCTTTGATTATTTATTGAAAGGAAAAAGACCCACCCCTTCTGGATAATCCCTCAAAAGGTGTCAGGGTTTTGGTGTCCCCTGGCAGTAAGCTAATTCTACAGTATCTGCATGTCCAGTGATTTTACTGTGTCAATGCTAGGAGTCATCATAATGACATATTTGATCCCAAAAGATCAAAGCATAGAGCTGACCCCACATGGCATTATCACTGTGAGGGCTCAAATTTTATGGAACAATGATGATCTAAATAGCACTGAATTGGGGGGGGGGTATAGTTCCTGCCCAAAGGTGTCAGTTCAATGGACCCAGCTTTATCATTCAGCACTCTACTACCTGTGTGCAACTCCAAGATGAAGTGTGGCAGTTATCTAAGAGCAATATCAAATCACAATCTTTCAGGGTAGAGGACAGAAGAATAGTGCCTTTCAGAAAGAGAATAAGAAACTGAGAAACAAACTCGGTAATTATCCAAATGGGAGCCTGCTGGAACACCCAGTTCAGTCTCTTCTACCACTCATAGTTTTTATTATCTACAAAGTAATGAGGTTTGGACCTCTTTAATAGGATTGGACCTTTGAGGCACATGGGATATAATAAAGGAGAAAGAAAAGAGAACCAGTCTAAGAGTCATGAGAGCTGGTGTCTAGAGGCAGCTAGACTGCATGATTTAAGAGTCCAAAAGGTCGGGGGCTCAGATCCCACCAATTAGCTGTGTGGTCATGGGCCTTTCACTATACCCATGACCAGCAGCCTGGAAACTGCTGGCCAAGTCCAATTGCTTCAATATTCTCAGTTGTAATAACCTACCTCACAGGGTCTGAGGAAAAATCACATTAGATAAATGTATGTGAAGTACTTTGAAGATCTTAAAAGAAATATTTTTAAATATCCCTTTTTTATTACTAGTTCTGGCTTTTCCCTTAAAAATCTCTAGTAGTTCTCCTTGGGTAAGTCACTTCCCTTAAGCCTCGGTTTCCTCAATTTCAATTAGGAAAGTGGGTTCGGTTGAATCTATGTTCCTTGCCAGCTCAAATTGAAATAATCCTCTGGTCCTGTACCACTTTGGGCAAGAAATCGCCCCTCTTGGACCAAAGCCCCAACCCAAGCCATCTGGACTTAGAGAATCATGCCCCAGGCCATAGCATTGGGACATACACCTGTTGAGGTAGGAGAAGGGGCCAGTGGGAATGTAGCCCTGCTTAAGACTGGATGTGTGAATTACTCTGGATATACCTGCCCCCTACAAAAAGTCCATGCAATAACACTCTGCTTGGCCAAAACGATGATCACCTAATCAATCAACCAGAGTGCTTCACACAGCATTAATTACACAAGGCTAAGAGCAAGTACCCATTGGAAGATGCAGCATCCATTATGTGGTCAGTAGCCTCCCAGGCAGGGCCAACTTGTGCACTGGAGCCAGCAGCATAGAAACCGCTGGCCAAATCTAGTCGCCTTGAAAGAGCATTTTGAGAATCATCAGAATAGGCAGAATGATGGGATGTTGCTTATTGGGGGAGGGGGGATTCACTGAGCAGAAGACATCCCCCAAAGAGGAAGAATTGGAAAATGGGAATGACAGCACCTCCCATCCAGGGTTGTTGTGAAGATAAAATGAGAAAATAGTTGCAAAGAGCTTAGCGCAATGTCTAGCAAATAGCCAGCATTTGATAAATATTTATTCCCTTCCCTTTCCCTCCGGGAGGGAGTAAGTAATGTGCTATCACCTACTTAGAGAGGGAGAACCAAGAAACAGAGACCACTTGGGAGTACAACATGGATTCAGAATCCATAGGATGAAAAGAGAGTTCAATACTCAAACTTAGAGCAAAAATAGTTATTAAAATGGAGTCTGTTTCATTGGTGTGGTAAAAGACTAATGATGTAAAATATTCCATCCTCTGTCAGACACAGTAGTTGGTTTTACTTAGTTGTTTCTGGGAAGCTAGATAGAGGAGAGCAATATTTAGAAATTACTGTGATATCCAAAACAAAAGACATGGATACAACTAAAAAACACCAAACATCAAACTAATACATAGAATGTCTGTTAAAAGTTGTATTATTCTGAATTGTCCCAAAAATGGAGTTTGGGAATCACCTATTACATTTGAATACTCTGCAGAGAGCCACCCACCCATTCCCTAATGATGGGGAAAAGGCTTCTAGAATCACCCAACACAAATCAGATGAACAGAGTGCTCAGGACTAGGGGTCATAACCAAAGCATCATTATGACCAAGTTCCAGAGTAGGTCTGCATGTGAACCATGGACGAAACCTTCACAGATTCTTGCAAACATTTCTTCTCACAATTAAAACAGAAAAGAAGAAAGATTTGGGTTCCAATACTGTGAGCAGTAATGATACCCATTTCTACTTGCACTCATATCCTCTATATTATACACAAAAGAGCCTCATCATTGAAATAATAGCTCTGTTCTCAATGGACAGTTCCCCTAAATCCCCCAATAGAGGTGCCGCTGTAATCAGCCTTCACCTCATATTGTGGTGAGAGCACTGGATTTGAAGCTAAAAGTTCAGAATCTGCCAAGTCTCTTTCTCTTATATAAGCCTCAGCTTCTCAACTGTAAAATTGAGCTGGGGGTTAGGAATCAACAAACTCTCTGTTTTCCAAAGTCATGCCACTCAAAACTCTTCCACAGACAGTGAAAGATGCCAGTTTTGCTTTCTTCATCTCTGAATCCCAGAGCATCCTGCTGCATAGACAACATTGGTATCCATTAATTATCAGGCAATTGATATTGAAAGAACAGTGTTTTAGGATTTTGGGTCAAGTCCAAGCTCCACCATCTGCTAGCTATTTCATCTTGGGCAAGTCCCTTCCTTTCTCTGGGTCTCAGTTTCTTCATCTACAAAATGAGAGGCCTCTAAAGTCCTCCCTAACTCTAAGTCCTCTGATCCTATAATCAGCATTGAATGGAACAGCTAGTTAATTAGAAAGCTAAGACTAGAAAAGCAGACTTCTGACCCCAGTCCCATATATTTTCCACTAGGAAAATGGGACCCTGGCATACTCATGATAAGGTCTTTTTGATTTCCTCAGTTGTGTAATATGAAGAAAGACAGGGGAGGCTGAGAATTTTAATCACTGAGTGAGCTCCTAAGATCCCAGATTTAAAGCTAAAAGGGATTTTGAGGTCTACCTCCCCCTCCCCTACTATGTTACAGATGAAGGGCCCAGAACCTCACAGCTAGTTAAGTGTCCATGGCAGGACATTCAACTCTTCCTCACTCCAAATCACATGCGCTATTGACTACTCCATGGTCCCCTTTAAGAACTGATGGCCATCTTTTTAAGTCCAGCAATTGATGGGAAAGGGAAGGGGGCCAGAAAGGGAGTTGCTGGCTGAAATCCCCTCCCTGTAAGCCAAGAGGTGGAGAACAAGGGGGTGGCAGATGACCTAGCAATTCTCATCCATTCCATCGACCTGGTGGAGAGTCTGATTATCAGAGCAAATGATTCAGCTCTCCTCAGTGAGGCACCAAGGACCCTGGGGACTGCTGATCAAGTCTCCTACTCCTCGGCATTGTCCCTTTCTCAGAAATTACAAGGTGGTCAGCTTGGCTCGGTATTCTCGGACTCTGCCCTGTCTTCAACAGACCTAGTAAAGTAACCAAGCTCAATATGTATTCCACAACTTAAACTGAATGAATAAGAACCTATAGAAGAGAAGGGGTCAGGTGCTATACTGGACTCTGTTGCACATCAGTCTAAAGTGCCAGTTTTGACAATAGCTATGTGATTATGGATGACTCACTTCATCTACCTAAACCTGAGCTTTCTCATCTATAAAATGGGTGACAATGTACTGAGGATGGTTAGATGGAGCCATAGTGCAGAGAGTTCTGAGTCTAGAGTCATCTAGACATCATGACTCTTCTTGAGTTCCAGTTGTGCTTCAGATACTTACTAGCTATTTGACACTGGGCAAGTCACTTTACCCTTTTTGCCTCAGTTTCCTCATCTGTAAAATGAACTGCAGAAGGAAATGGTATCTTTGCCAAGAAACCCCAAATAGGGTCATAAAGAGTCAGACATCACTGAAACAACCTCCACAACAATAAAATGTTGGGGCAAAAGTATCTGTCAAACACAGATTCCTGGAATGCTTCCCAAATTAGGCTAAAATGTGATTGGAAACTATTTAGAAAAATAAATAAAAATTCAATAAAATATGGATACAATTACATTTTTAAAACAAAGTCTATATGCAGTCACAAATACATATACAAAGTAGTGACCCCATTTCTGTTAGAGTTTGACATTACGGCTTTAGAGAATCACGAGATTTTGAGCTGGTGGGATTATAAGTGATCTAGTCCAATTCCTTAACTTTAAAGGAGAGTCAGATGAGACCAAGGTGTCAGGAGCCCAGATTTGGAGATGGAAGGTACTGCTAACCTCCTCATTTTATAGGGGAGGAAACTGAAGTCAATAAAGAGGTCACATAGACAAAGCTAGGACCTGAAACGATATCTTTTGACTACACGCAATATAATGCTGCCTCCCAAGTGAGTGAACCTATGTTACACAGGCAAGTAAGTGAAAAGACTGGACTTCAGACCTAAGGCATCAGTCTACAAATTTACCACTCTTTGCAGGGCTGTTTTTGATTCTTTGTAAGGTTTAAATCTCCATAGAAATGTGAATTATTATTATTTTATTATTATTAATAAATTGAATTACCTCTTTGATTGTTAATACAATCAAAACCCTAAGTGTCTAAAATGTATTATTGATACTAAGATGAAAATGAAATCTTCAAAGAGCTCACTCCTTAGTCCTTTAACTACTTTGACATCTATTGATGGGATCCATGAATGTTGATAGTTGTGAGGCATGTGGAGGAGCCTCAGAACAAAGAAAGTTCTGGAAATTTTGATTCAATATGTAGCTTCGTATTTAGCATTTCAGGGGCAGGGATATAGTTGGCATGGAAATTGGCCTTCACATATTGTAAGAGGTACAGAATTTAGAGTCAGGAAGATCTAAGTTCAAATCAAAGGTATGATGAATGTTAGCTGAGTGACCTTGGGTTAGTCATTTCCTCCTGAGTTTTATTTCTCTTTTATGTAAAATGAAGGCTAACAATGCCTATGCAATCTGCCAACAGAACTGCAACTAGGGTAGTTGGGTTTTTTTTTTTAACCTCAGAGCTCAATTAGTGGGAAACAACAGCATTATACCAAGAGTTTTTCCTCTCCAAGATCCTCAATCCAAGGCATGTTTCCTCCCACTGGAAACTTTTGATTCCCTAACTCAATGACAATAAAACATAATTCCCCTGACCCCTGGCAGCTACCAGTCCTTGCTACAACTGCTTCACAAGGTTGTACTGCAAGTGTTCTGTAAGCCTTAAATGCTAAATAAATATGACTTGTGACCATCATACCAAACAAAACTTGGTTTAGGCAATTTGGAACTAAGTTGTGATTCCTCTTATATAAGGATGACCTGCTAATTATATTATGTAGTCATATTTTTCAGTCATATCTGACTCTTTGTGACCCCTTTGGGGGTTTTCTGGGCAAAGATACACTATTTCCTTTTCTAGTTCATTTTACAGGCTTAAGTGACTTATTCAAAATGTCACAGAGGATGGATTTGAACTCAGGTCTCCCTGACTCCAAGTCCTGAACTCTAATTGCTGAGCTACCTAACTGCCCACTAATAATACTAATCATAGATAAATAATGCCTACTACATGATAGGCACTAGACTTATCAGTTAATAAATATTATTTCATTCCTCCTCACAACAACCCTATTATTATCTCCATTTTACAAATGAGGAAATTGAGGCAAGCAGAAGTTAAGTGATTTGCAGAGGTCACACAGCTAGAAAGTATCAAAATGAATTTGAATTCAGATCTTCCTGACTCTATCTACTAGCTGCCCCATCTCAACAGCCACAAAATACAAATAGTCAAGATGATTTGGATATCTGTTCCCACTTTTTCTCACTTTTTAGGAAAATCATTGTCTAGATTAAGAACAATAATCCTGTCCAAAAAATTAAACTAAAAAAAAATTAGGGGCATCTAGGTGGCGCAGTGGATAGAGCACTGGCCCTGGAGTCAGGAGGACCTGAGTTCAAATCTAAGCTCAGACACTTAATAATGACCTAGCTGTGTGGCCTTGGGCAAGCCACTTAACTCCATTTGCCTTGCAAAAAAGAACTAAAAAAAATTAAATTAGAACTTACAAATTGGAAGATACTTTGCATGTCATCAGACAGAACTCCCCTCATTTGGAAAACGGGCTTATCCTGGTCTACTTTTATAGTCATTCTACACAAAATCAAAACGTCAGTTTCTTGTTTGTGGTAATTCAACCCAGTGGATCAATGACTGCTGGGCTTCAAGTCAAGAAGATCCTGTTCAAATCCTGTCTCCTATTCCTCCGAGTTGTGTAGCCTTGGGCAAATCACTTGATCCTTCTGTGCCTTAGTTTCCCCAGGTGTAAAATAGGGTAATAACAGCACCTGCCTGATAAGGTTATTGTGAACATCAAATGAAATGATACATGAAAAGTATTAGCTACAACTGTTGTTAACGTCATCCCTAAACTGCTTCCAAAGTATGTTTTTGTTATGTCCAGTCTTCATTCCATTTCTCTTGCCTAGGCTATACTATGCAAACCCTGCTAGAAGAGATCTTTAAAACCTGAACACTTAATGATCTCCCAAGGGAAGTCACAAGGGAGAGACAGACAGACAGGGGAAGCTCAAGAAAAGTTAAAGTTTTACATCAGCCTGAGTGTCATATTGCTAAGGCACACATGGTCCAAGGAGGTCAAGGAGGGAATGGCTCCCAGTATACCAAAACAAACACAATCACACCCAAAAATACTGGGGGGGGGGGGGTAGGTGATCATCAGTTGGGGGGGGGGGGGCTGCAGAAACTGTGAAACTGAATGGGTTAACCATGCTGTAAGAAACAAGAAATAGGAAGAATTCAGACTTGAACCAACTGATACATACAGCTTATAATTTACATGAACAAAATAAAGGAGGCAGAACCAAGAGAACAATCTACACCACAATACAAACAAATAAAGGGAACTTTAGAACACATTAGAATGCAGATTAATAGGATTACCACTCAATTCCAGAAGGCCAAGGTTGAAAGAGTCTTCCTGTGAGCAGAACCAGAAGAACTGTTGTACACAGTAATAGCAACATTGGATGATGATCAGCTGTGATGGATTTATTCATTTCAGCAGTGCAATAATCAAAGATAATTCTAAAAGACTTGTAATGGAAAATATCATCTATATTCAGAGAAGGAACTGTGGAATTTAAATGCAGATCAAAGCTTATAATTTTCAATTTTTAAAAGTTGTCTCATGTGCTATGTCTTTTTTTCGCTCCAATTTTTTCCATTTTATTTCATTCTTCTTTCACATGATAAAAATGAATAAGTGCTTAGCATAGTTACACATGTAGAGTCCATATCAGATTGCTTTCTGTCAGGGGTGGGGGGGAGGGAGGAGGTAATGGAGGGAGAGAGAAAAATATAAAACTCAAAACCTTGAGAAAAAAATAGTTGGTGAAAGGCAGCTAGGTAGCACAATGGCCCTGGAGTCAGAAGGACCTGAGTTCAAATCCAGTTTTAGTCATTTAATACTTACTTAGCTGTGTGATCTTGGGTAAGTCATTTAACCCCATTACCTTGCAAAAATAAAAAAAGACTGATTGTTGAAAACTTTTGTTGTATATAGTTGGGTTTTTTACCTTTTTTTTACTTTTTTATTTATTTATTTAAGGCAATGGGGTTAAGTGACTTGCCCAAGGTCCCACAGCTAGGCAATTATTGAATGTCTGAGACCAGATTTGAACTCAGGCACTCCTGACTTCAGGGCTATCCACTGCACCCCCTAGATGTCCCCTGTTGTATATAGTTGTAAAAATAAATGAAATATTTTTTTTAAAAGAGACCTCCTTATTCTCCACATAGAAATGATGAACATCAGTGGAATACTGTACATTTTCTCAAACAGTCAAAATGCTTAGGTTTGAGAGATTTAGGGGGATGGGATAGGGAAGGGGCAACTCAGTCAATTAAGTGTCTACTGTGTGCTAAGCACTGATGATACAAGGAAAGGTTAAAAAAAGAGCTCACGGTCTAAGAACTATATACAAACAAATGCTACAAGACAAATTGGAAATCATCCTCAGAAGGAAAGCACTCGCTTTAATGAGGATCACGAAGGGTTTCTTACAGATTAGAAGGTTGTATTTTAGCTGAAACCTGAAGGAAAGTGAGTGCAATTACTGGTGTCTACCCCACCCTAATGAATGTAAACTCAAAAAGGTCAGACTTCTGGAATGACTCAAACAATCAAAGGTATAAATTATATTTTAATAAGACTTTCATCAATTTTGGAGGGGTAAAGAATGGTACAAACAGCTTACTTGTTGTCTTCCCTATTAGAATGTAAGGTCCTTGAGGGCAGGGACAGCTTGTATCCCTGTGCTTTCATTCCCCATTCAATGACTGCTCCCTTCATTTTTACTCTGTCACTACTGGGCTAAGTCCCCAGAGGGAGGCTAACTAATTTTCCCTTCCTGATTCTAAGGCTAATTCAGAGGGAATGGATTCTCCAGGACTATTACCCCTGAGCACTCCCCCTTTCACAATCAATTGTTTGTTAGCCAGTGGCATTAGCTTTTTCCAAAGGAAATTTAGCTTTTTTGCTAAGCAGGCATAGCAAGGGCAGTTGTCAGTAGATAAGTAAATATTAAAGTCAGTACATGCCAGATACTGTACTGTTATAGAAATATCTCCATGAACCAGGGGCTCACTCTGGGAAGAGGGAGGCTCCAAAGTAAAGAGCACCTGTAGCCAAAAGAGAAACACAATTCCTGATGATTGGAAGCTTTTTTCCTTGTGTAATCTTCACAAAGTTGCCCTTGGGGGCAGCTCTTTTTTGTAGAGTTCTGAGGATACTTTTCTTCACTGTCTTTTGTTTGTCTTCAAAGTGTCCATCATTGTCTATGCAGGTGCTTCCAGCCCACCCCTTCCCTAAGTGAATTCCTCTTAGGAGGGTACCTAAAGCTCTTCTTTCACTATACTGTAAAGTGTAAGAACCGGGAAAGGTAGGAAAGGGCCAGGTTGAAATGCCAAATATTTTATTCTTTTTTTAGTTGTGTTTTTGGTTTGTTTGTTTGTTTTAGTTTTTGCAAGGCAAATGAGGTTAAGTGGCTTGCCCAAGGCCACACAGCTAGGTAATTATTGTCTGAGGCCAGATTTGAACTCAAGTCCTCCTGACTCCAGGGCCAGTGCTCTATCTACTGCACCACCTACCCGCCCCCCCCCCCAAATATTTTATTCTGAAGATAAAAAGAGAATCACTGGAATTTCTTGAATGGAGTGGCAGACTCATGACTTTTAGGTAGATCACTTTGACGGGTGAATAATAAGGCTTGGATGTAAGATTAATGAAAGTATGGAATCTATTAAGCAGGAGAATGACGTGGTATTAATTATATGGTAATAAAGCTAGAGAGAAGAAAGATGGAGAAAACAGGAGGTAGGAGAGGAAAGGGAAAAATTTGGAGAAGAGTAGAGAAAAATAAAGAGAGCCTGAATAGAAAAGCAAATGAGAGAATATTCCTGTAATAGCTTATTTAGAAAACATGAAATATTGGAAACACATTACAGAAAAAGGCAGGGATGTGGAATAATTCCCAATTCCCTCTTTGCTGGGAGGATTGGCCTTGCAAAACTAACTCTGTCTCCATGCTCTCTGAGCACAAGACTTGGATGGAGACTGTAAAACACCATAGAAGTTTGGATGCTCCTAAAGCCCCAAAGTGACTGGTCCAGATAACAGAGAGCCTTGGGCTTCAGAAGTACCAGCTGAAAGAAGACAAACCTTGAGGGGTCATGTGGAGATTCATGGGAAGAGTAGATTCCAAAGGGTTGGCGAGGGGCCAGTGACACTTCTATTCATAAAAAAGGCTGCCAGGAAATGTGGGAAGTGATAGCAGAGCAGGGAGGTCAGCATCACAAATCGGGAGGGTGTGAGGAATTACACTGGGCAGGTTCTCATCATCCTGAGCAGCATGTGATTAGATTCTCCTATCACTTAGACTCAGTCCTTTCAAGAAGGCAGAATTGGCATCTGTGGGGCTAGAAGAAATGAAGCCACCCTAAGATCAGGCAATAGGAAGAGATGAGGCAGGGTGAGAATGGGGCTCAGTAAGAGAATCAACTTATCTCATAAGGTTTAGGAGCCTGAGAAAAATAAAAAACAGACTAGTAATGGAGTGAGAGGCAAAGTAGAAACCCAGGTTTCAGAAACACGAGCACCAGTTCTCCCTGGAGAATTTGAAAGACAATTTTCTTTTGGAAAAAAAAAAAAAGAAAAAGCAGATAGATTACATAGTGGACAGAATCTTGGACTTGCAGTCAGGAAGATCTGAGTTCAAATCCTATCTCAGACACTTACTGATTGGGTAAGTCATTTGATGTCACTGTGCCTCAATTTCCTCATCTGTAAAATGAGCAAGTTGAACATAATTGCCTCTATGGTCCCTTGCCAGATCTTGTGATCCTTTGAATTATGTAATGTTGTGAAAAAGATATGTAGTAAGAATGAAGTTTCATCAGATGGATTGACCAAATGTTACAGGACAAACAGAAGATGCAGAAAGTTCTAGAGGATCCTTCTTTCCCTGATATTCCACAATGGAAAGATGCCTCACCACCACCAGTTTACTACACAGGATGAATAGGTTGTGATTTACTCTAATGGAGGGAATGACCACAGTAATAATATCACAGATTCATTTAAAGTATAGCAAAAAGAAAATTATACAGAGTGTCAAGAGTCCTGGGTTCTAAATATGGCACTGGTCCTAACTCATTGTGTGACCTCAAGCAAGTCACTTCCCTCCCTTAATCCTTAGCACTGTGTAAGCAAGCACTTAATAAATTTTATTAATAATAATAATAATGATAGCTAGTATTTATATAATGCTTACTACACATAAGGCACTGGTTTAAATGCTTTACAAATATTATCTCCTTTGTTCCTTGCAATGTCCCTAAGAGACAGTTGTTATTAATATTCCCATTTTACCAATGGAGAAACTGAGGCAAACAGCAGTTAATTGGCTTTCCTAGGGTCACCTAACTAGGAAGTGACTGAGGCCAAATTACCAGTACTGTATTACAGCAAAGGAGTTGGATTAGTTGATCTCTAATGTACATTTATTCTATTTTCATTTGGTAATCTCTTCACCTCCAGTCAATTCAATTATCATTTCTATGCAAATGATTATTCTATTTATTTACTCAGTCTTAACCTCTCTCCTGGCCTCCAGGCTCCTTATCTCTAGATACTTATTGGATATTTCAAACTGGATGTCTCATGGACATCTCCAACTCAATATGTCCAAAACTGAACTCTTTCTCTTTGCCCTGAAACCCTACTTGATCCTAACTTCAGAATCATCATCTACTCCAAACTCCTTCTCAAATTCCATATCCCATCTGTTACCAAATCCCTCTTGTTTTGCTCTTTTTTTGATATTTCTCATAGATATCTTCCTATCTTTTCTGGCACTCCCACTACCCTAGTGTAGGTCCTCAACATCTCTGAACTGGTAACTTCTGGTTAGTCTCCCTTGCCTCAAGTCTTCCCTCCCCCCCACCCCAACTCTAACCTATCCTACTCAGCTGATATTCCTAAAGCTAATATTCAACTATAGCCCCCCCCCCAACCTGCAGCTGATGCTTTAATCTTTAGAGCGCTGGGTCACCTTCCTGAGTTCAAATGCAGCTTCAGACACTTACTATCTGTGTGATCTTGGACAAGTTGTTGTTTGCCTCAGTTTCCTAATCAGTAAAATGAACCAGAGAAGGAAATGGCAAATCACTCCAGTATTTTTGCCAAGAAACTTCAATTGGGTTCACCAAGAATCAGACATGACTGAAATGACTGACAGCAAAAGAAAAGCAAAAGGAAGAAAAGGAGGGCGTGGGAGATGTTGTATAAATATCATGAACAAATATGGAGAGACGGTGTCAAGTATGGTGTATTTGGGGGACAATGAGTCCTTCAAATACTGCCTGACTGAAGCAATTTTGCTCAAAATAGGTAATAACATTGGCAAAATAGTGGTGATGACCCCCAAGGGAAATTCAGTGTACATTACATAGTAATATAACTTCTAAAACCAGAAAATAGCAAGTGCTTTTCTAACTTTGCAAAGGAACTAGAGACATAAAAATCACCTAATCCAGCCCCTCCATTTCTTACAGGAGAAAACTGATCTGGGTTAGGGGGAAGAAGCAGAAACAGGAAATTCTGGCAAACTCTTAAGCACAGTGCTAAGCAGAGGATACCCAATAAGAGTGTTCTTGGTGCTTGGTTAAAACAAAACCCCACTCCATAAGATCTTATATAAATGGCCGAGGGCATGGGACATTCTTAGCATTTTTCCAAGGCTAGAGAGGTCTAGGAAAACCAAGAGGAGAAGAGAAAGAGCAGGGAGGAGAGTGTCAGAAGCTGGGATAGAGTGTGTGGAGATTTGATTTAATAAAGATTGGCTCAACAGAGAATGTGATTCACTAGAAGTCACAGGATCATAAATTTAGAGCAGGAAGAGATCATCTGGTCCAAGTACCTCATTTTACAGATGAGGAAACTGAGGATGAGGGAAGCTAAGTGAATTGCCCAAGATTACATAAGTGATCATTTATGTGGATGGAAGGACAATGTGGAGAGAACATCTAGATGGTGCAGGGGATAGTCAAAAAGATTCACCTTGCCGAGTTCAAATCTGGCCTTGGATATTAGTTGTGGGATACTGAGCAAGTCATTTAACCCCGTTTGACTCAGTTTCTCATCTGTCAAATGAGCTGGAGAAGGAAATTGCAAACCACTCCAGCATCTTTGGCCAAAAAAAAAAACACCAAAAGGGGTCACAAAGAATTGGATACAGCTGAAACAACAATAACAATTAATGCATCTGGTTCAATCCCTGCCAACTGAAAAAAGTGATCAAAAATCGCCCAGAGTCACAAAGATATGTATGAACCCAAGGTGGGTTTCAATCCCGGGTCTAATTCCAAGCAGGTTTTCATACTTCACCTAAACTGGACTACTCACCATGTCCTAGGTGCATGCTGTGCTTCCCAGACCATGTACCTTTTCTAATCTGGAACACTCCCAGTCCCATCCATCTGTTATAATCCTACCCTTAATCAGTTCTTTGCTCACCTCTTCTAGGGAGTCTTCACTTTCCAATTGAAAGTAATCTCTCCAAGCAATCTCCTTTGGAACCCCTCACACTTAGGGGCATCAACTTTATATTAGTTATTTGTGTTCATGTTTTCTCTCCTCCTACTAAACTGTAAGGTTCTCGGTGGCAGGAAGTTAGATGGCACAGTGGCTTGAGTTCTTATCATGGGGTCAGGAGGACCTAAGTTTGAATTTGGCATAAGATATTTATTAGAGATGTAATCTTAAGCAAATCTCTGTATGCCTCAGTTTCCTTATCTGTGACATGAGGTTAATAAATGCACCTACCTTCCAGAGTTGTTTTGATGATCAAATATTTATAATTTGTATTAAAAGGCTATATAAATGCTTTAATATGATTATTCTTTATTATAGTATAAATTAAATATCAATGTTATATATAACATATTACATATAAATGTTGACTATACCATTTTATATTATTTATATATTTCATATTTGATCATATTTAATTTCATTAAATAACTTAATGTTTCATTTTAGTGATTATAATAATTATTATTAATCTTTCTATTTCCCCAGGAACAGGCCCAGAGTTTATGGTTAGGATTCTTAGCTTCTTCTTGATATTTTATTCCCTTCAATCCAATTTGACTGGTCAAGCTCTGATTTAATGCCTGCTCTGTGCCAACAAGATCAACAAAGGCAAGACAGTGAGCTGAGATGCCATAAGGGGACTTAGACCAAAACCCCTTAGTAACCTAGAATCTTTAGCGTTGCCTAAAATTCTGAGATGGGAGGTGAAGTGTTGTTCGTGGTCACATCACGTTTGTCCTTCATTTTTGAAGGAGACCAAGACATTAGGGAAGTGATGCCAAATCACGTAGGTGAATCGGATTGGAGTGAGGGGCGCTGTGCTAAGTCACCATCTCACTTTCTCCTCTAGAGCATCTGGATCCAGTGTCCAGATATGGATCAGAACGACTAGAGATGACCCTGGGTGGGGCCACATAGCTGTTAAGAGTCAGAGGTTAAGTTTGAATCCAGAACTTCTTAAGGCAAAGGGAGCCCTCTGCTTGCCACACCCATACTGGCTTTCCTTGGTAGGTCAATCTGGCTCAGCAATTTTCACTTCCAAAATGGCACTCCCTCTATGATAAGCCTGAAGGATCAGCGAAGGCAAACTCTTTTTAGGATTAACCTAACCCAAGACCTAATGAGGATTGTTCATTAGGCAGAGGGGAAAAAATTGTCAAATACCAGCATGAGGCTAAATAGTTTTTTTTTTTCCAATTATTCAGGTTATTTGGATTTCTGGTGCCAGTGCATGCTTAATCAAGAATTAACAATACCTGCGTATGCCTAGGAAAGAAGGAAATGATCAGTTTTATTCAGAAGACTTCTTCCACTATAGTTGAGTATTCCCCAAATGAAATCAGGAAATTTCTTTTACTGAGAAAACTGGGGTTTCCTCATTTTCCTAGTTTTAGTCCAGATCTCCAATTTCAGGGGCATAGACCATCCACCCCCCCCATTCTCATCCCCCAGCTGGTCAGTCCTGAATTCCTGGGTAACTCTTAAGCACCGTCCCTCTACCTCTCAATCCTACTCTGAGTTCAACTTGGATTAGGAGGCAAAGGAAGAGAAGAAATTCAACCTTGGAAAAGAATGTTAATCAGCATTCTGTCATCTGAGGATTGGCTTCCTGGAATCACACACTTTCTGAACTGAACTCTTGCAAGCTATTTATGCCACTAATTAATCATCAAGAGGGGACCTGGTGGGGACTTTATCAGGTTCCAGAGGCCAATAAATGCTCTGAAGAAAAATCAAGGGTTAATGGAAATTGTTCAGATGTGAGATAATATGTAACCTTCATTAAAATGAACAGATAAATCCTGTAACTTGGTAAATACTAGAGCACTGTGGGGATAATGAGTGTGGGAGTGGGAATGGGGAAGATGGAAATATCAGGGCCCCATCTCTCAACTTCAAAGACTTTGTGTGTCCTTCCCTATACACAAGAGAATTGGGAAAATGCCCATAAATCTGCAAAGGTGAAACACCCCTACAACCCTGATTGATCTCTTGAGTTAAGGAGTTCCAAGTTTTAAGCCAATTGGTGTCCACACAAAGTTTGGAATAAATATGATGAGTCCTTGGGACTAGGGACCACCAAGTTCCTTAAAGCCAAACAAACCAGACCAGGTCAGAAATGGAGAAAATTAAAACTCCCCTGTCAATCAGAGTGGTATCAGACCTCTGAGTAGGCCCCTGTTACTATCAGCCTGGGCAAGATAGGGAGATCCACTTAAAAATTTTTAAAAAGATGCTCATGAATCAAAATTCTGTAAATCAATCCCTATTTTTCTTCTGGTTTGACAACACCATTTAAAAGCCAAGAGGTTTTGCATGACAGCTCCTAATACTTTTTTAAATTGCCTCTGGGAATAAGGATATCACTTGTTTATTCAGGATATGTGATGCTTACCCTAAATAATGCTGATATACCCCTATTCCCTCTTCAAAGAAAATTATATAGGGCAATACCAAAAGTGAGGGATAACATAAAAGCAGGCAATATGCTACACTGATACCCCCAAAATATTAACAAAACCAGGAGGCCTCTAGTGTGTTGTATAGATGCTATATGGAGAACTTATTTTTATTATTTTTATGCCAACCACAGGGATATTGATAGCACGCAAACCGCTGATGGAACATGTTCTCCTATGCGAAGGATACAAGACAAGATGTGCATTCACTTCACCACTCCATTATCCTAGATCCCAAACTTTGTCTATTTTTGAAAAATAAATCAACACCCACAACTGCACACCAGACAACAGGCTTTTTCTAGATAACAGACCAATTCTGAATGATCTAAGGCTGTTGGGGATTGTGTGGGTTTTATTCTGATTGGAACTAGAACCTTTGACAAATATACTAAAAAAAAGCCAATCCCAGACAGTTTTGAACCATGAGTGGTTCAGATAAGTCTATGAATAAGAGTAGAATTCCATCAGTCTTAAAGGCTATATTCATCAATCCTCATTCCCCAATCCTCTAGCTGTCTCTAGAGACATTTCCTCCCATCACCAGCCTACACCATTCTACCCCTTTAATTAATGATACATATAATCACATATAGTATGGAATATATATACAGTATATAAATATATAATACATATATAATACATACATACATACATTTCCAGATGTATTGCAAAATTTCTTCACTGAACTATATACACTCTCTCAAACAGATAAAACTAGACTAACAGAAACTCCTAAAAGCCTGATGAATGAAAACATAGAAAATGTTCTAAGAACTTGGTGTAGGGTATATATCCAAGGGGGAATTTCTATGAATAATTTACAGAAAGACATACTCACAAAATCTCAGAGGTAAAAGGATGTCAGAGTTCATCTAGTGTAACTTCTAACTGAACAAGAGTCCTCTCCACTACATCCCCAACTTATCACCCAGTTTGTTTGAAGATGCTCAGTGATGGCAGAACCAAGCAATTCCCAAGGCAGCCTCTTTTACTTTGGAACATAACCAAGAAATACACTAAAGGACAAGGGAAAAGGGGCTATAATTGGCTGTGGGGGACATAATACTCATACTTATGAAGTCATGATTTCTTGGGAGGGTTTGAAATTTTAGAATAGATAAGCCTGGGCTTTTTCTAAAAATTCTATTATTTACTGAAAATAGATTTTTCTACCATAATGAAATTTGATTAAAATTAAGTAAGAATTCTACTACACGGACACAAGAAAATAAGTGTTTAGCAATATTTAGAGAAATTCTACAGATATCTTCTCTTTTAGCAAAATGTATTCAGCTTTTCAGAAGAGGCAACCGTGTTGTCAAAATCCACCTTGGTTAAAGATGATGAAATATTAAATGAATAAATATGTTTAACCTGGAGAAAGGGATGGTTGGGAGATTTAATAACTTCATTTGAGTACCTAAAAGGCAGTCATGCTATGAGAATGGAATGTCAGATATCTATTGTCAGATATGGTCACTTTATGGGTTGGTTTTATTTGAATATTTTTCTGTTGGAAGGAAAGTATATTCAGGGAGTCAGTAGGTAATATATCTGGAAATCACTATATATAAAAGAAAAAAATGTATTAATAAAACCAAGAGAGAGAAGAAAGGATGGAAGAAAGGAGGGAAGGAGGCAAGGAAGGAAGGAAAAATGAAGAAGGGTACAATGAAAGGAAAAGTTATTATGAAGAACAGGGATTAGATTCATTCTGTTTGTTCTCATGGGCAGAACCAAAAACAATGGGTCTTTAGCTACAAGAGGAGAACTGAAGTTGTATCAGGGGAGAAAATGTCAGAAAATACTTCCTAACAATTAGAGTCATCCAAAATTACTGAACCATTGTCTATATCTGGTGATCTTCCAAAAAAAAAAGGTTAGATGACAACTTGTGAGTTATTTATATGTCGGTGGTGATTCTTTTGGGGGAGTAGGTTGAGTTAAAAGTTGAGGTCCTTCTAGTGCTAAAATTCTATGATTCTGATTTTTTATTTAGCATTCATTTTAAATGGAAAATATTATAAATCTTGTCTTATTGGGACTACATTGGCCTATATCTCTATCACCAAAGGGAAGGGAGCAAAATCCTGCCTTTTTGACTCAATGAAAATTATACTATGTGAAACCCAAGAATATAAGTAAGAACCATCTAGTCATATCAGAGAAAGGAAGGTGAGACAAGCTGCCCAGATGAGTCCTTTCATGAGTAGTGTGTGTTTGTATATGATCTGAATGGTGTGCATATATATGGAGCATATTTACATATGCCCTATATATATATATATACTTATATATAAATGCATATATACATAATAAAGTACAAAGTACTTTACAAATTCTATCACAATAAGAGGAGAAAGGGTAACAGAGTATTATTCCCACTTTACAGTTAAGAAAACTGAGTCTCAGAGAAGTAAAATGACCCTCCCAAAATCATATAATTAGTAAATGATGTCAACAGGATGAAAAGTATTCTGACTACACATCTCTCCTAACTCCAGTCTCAGTGAGGTAACAAGATTCCAATGGAGGAATTTTGCCAATGAAAAAAAGCTGGCATTTTGGAATATTCCAGTGACTCTGAATTTTAATCAATATATTTGAAGTCTAGTTCATTAGGGATTAGTTTGTGAATGTCTTCTTTTTTAATAACTGCTTTTCAGAACAACTGGTTTCTTATGAATTTTATCTTATGCATTTAAGTTGAGAATTTCTTCAATTATGAATTTTTTTAAATTCCATTCTTCTGGGAAGAGGTCCATAGGCTTCTACATGCTGTCAAAGGGGTCCATGATGAAAAAAAATTAAGAAGCTTGATCTAAAGTTTCCTTTTTATAGATGGAATTGTTATGACTGCATCAATCCCTGGAACAATGCAGATTCTCCTGGATGAGATACATAACAATTCAAAAGAATTTACCTAACTATTCACTTTGGCAAAATCAAGTGGATAAAAATGTCTGTTGTTTGGACTATGACCTGCAGTTGGATGAAAAAAGTTCATCCATCAAAATCTTGGACAGATAAGATACCCAAAATGACTAGTGGGTTAGATTTAGGATTGAACAGGAAGAGGAAAGTAAATAGATGGTTCTGGGGAAACTAAAATTCACTAAACTTCTTCCAGAAATATCAATATTCTTGTTATATGCCTACAAGAAGTGGAACACTATAGTATTCATTCATTTAAAATCAGTAATATAGAAAGTAAAGTGGAAAGGAGCATGGTAAATAGATGTTATGCTCTTCCACATAACAAATGGGATTACAAAGGAGAAGCAGAGGAAATAATATCATGAATCAATTAGCAAAGAAGGACACTGGAGAGAACCTCAGAGGACATCTAGTTCAAGAAATCTAACAACTGGGCAAATTAAGTCACTTGCCTAAGGTCACATGGCTAGAAAGCATCAAAGATTAAGATTTGAAGACCCGATGTTCTGATCCCAAAGGCGGCACTATCAGATCCTCTGACACTTTACTAAAAATGAAAAATGCAGTGGTCACATGATAAGAATAAGGGATAAGCTACCTTGCAGTAGTTAAGATAATATCATGGAGAATTTTGGTGATCAGCCCCTCCAAAAGAAAAATTGGATTAGATGTTTCCTATGGTCTTTTTGATAATCTATGATTGTAAATGGTGAGACTTTATGTTCTTGGGTCTCTGGCAATCTTGAGTCTTGAGGTCCAAGATTCTCTAGCATCTTTCTTTTTCTCCCATTTGAATTCTCTGAGATTGTGTTTGAAAGGTTTAAATAAGGTCCAGCCTGGTCCACTGATAGGCCCACAGCATCAAGTTAAAGCAAGGAAGTTTCCTAAAATGTTGGAAAGGTAGGGACAGAGATGTGCAGGAATAGATGGATTACCATCTACTATTGGTGGGAATATCCACATCTGTGGGGTCATAGGTCTATTTGAGAGGACTTCTGAGTCTAAAATAAAATAAACTGAGACTTTTAAAGAGCTGTGACCCTGGGGATCAAAGGGGAAATTGTTCTAATAGGTAGATACTGCAAAAGGGACAGATTTAGGCTTGCCTTAAAAAAAAAACCACTTCTTCGCAATCAAAATTATCCCTAAGCAGAATGGGCTGCCTCAGGTGGAAACTCCTTCCCTGAAAGCTTTCAAGCAGAAACAAAAAGGTTATCAAGAGAATTCCAGTTCAGTGCTTGTACCAGTTATATTCAGTGACCTCTGAGATTCTAGACAAATCCAAATCTGTTCTCCCCTTCATGAAGTTCTCTGAACTAGGATCTTATTGGCATTTCCTAGCCCTATCTGATAATGATTATTAAAAAGATTCCAATAATAGGCATGGAAGACTCAATTAAGACTTCCTCATTAGGACCAAATGGCCCAAACTGACCTCTGTTAAGAATTTAATGTGATTAATTACAGCTTACAAAATTGGGGAACTAGGCTGCTATTAATTCAGACAAGACCTTTGTCGCCTTCTCTACACATGTGGCAGCACATTCATTACCAGGGAATCTAATAATCACAATCAGACAGGTTTATAGACCATACCTATGCCAAGGCCATCCCAAACAGAACACAGTCAGCACGCTCTGCAATTATAACTCCCTGGAAAGTTTTCTTCACAACCACAGAGACTCTGCAATAAGCACAGAGGCCACTCTATATAAATAACCACCACACTTAACCCTTCCAAAGCCTACCCACTCAGAAGATTCAAATGAGAAAGAAGGGTGATAACAGATATACAAATTTGTGAAAGATGCAAGAACCTGAAACAAATACCATAGAAATAGGTATCATAGAATAACAAAAGGAACTTAAGAAATCCATTCTAATTTTAATCTTTCTGGGAACCAATGAACAGTTTCATTCTTCCAAGGTATTAGAGATCCACAAGACAAGTTGAGTTGAACAGTTCACAGACTGGGAGCCAAGCTAGGTATGAAGGGCCTGAGAGATACAACAGGCTTGATGAGTGAAGGAAGAAATGCTGACATCTGAGAAGGTCAGGCAAGACTATAAAGGGACAACCTTAAGTTCTAGAAGGCAATTCTAAAAGAAGCTCTAGAACGGGCAGGAGCCAGGAGGCTGGAGAGCAATAGGAAGGGTAGAACTGAGCCTATTAGTCCTGATTCACATTGTCTTAGGGTTGTCTGCAGTCTGGAGATATTAATGATAGACAGAAGATCAGAGACTTACAGACAAATCCTCTGGTTAAAGGCAATAATCTTGATTGTTATGGAAGAATGTCTAAAAAGAACACTGACCCCCAAACCTTGAGACCCCTCTGTGTCTGCCAACATGAGAAACCTCATTCTGAGCTGTGGTACAGAAGACCTTGAGCAAAGATGAACTAATGTATTTCAGAAAATTAAAAACTGATGTGTTTTTTCTCAATCAAAAGGAAGGTGGGAAAAAAGCAAGAGATCCCTTGAGAATTTCATTGGTTCTGGGTGAGTCTCTGAGGTTAAGCCTGGTGTTATCCTAGGGTGGCATAAACACATCAGAGAGAGGTGATAAGTCTACCCACTAACAGTCTCAGAGTCTCAGGCTTTCTTATGAAGGCCTCAGAGACCTTTGCTGAAACCTTCTGAAAGGGAAGGGCCATGCTGTCAGAATTTGTTCAAGTATGAGAATTAACCTCTTTGGTTCTTCTGGGGCAGTCTGTCCATCTTTCTTCCAGTCTACTGGTCCAAGAATTGCCATGCTTCTAAATCCCTTCCTACAGATCAATAAGCTTGCTAGCTAAGAGAAGAACTGAGACTACAGCCCAGCTCTCCTGACTTTTGAATCGATGATATTTCCCTGATCCCCATACTGCTTCTTGCCACCCCCCCCTTACCTAGCATGGCAGCCTAAGACAGCCCCAAGGTCACTCAGGCAGGTCAATCAGGGGCCTCCTGACTTTCCAGACTCACTCCCATCCAAGGCAGATGGTAAGAGCCAAGGCACAATAAGCTCGTTACAGATGATACAGCAAGAATGTAGAAGTGCATCTTCACAGTGGGGATTCCACCTGGCCCCAGTCTAGGACAGAAGGGCAGTCAAGGCCAGCGGCTAAGGATCCCAGCCTTCCTTCCCCAAGGAAAACAACCATAGGACCCACTTCACAGCCCTTGTGCCCTCTAACAATCAGTCCACATTTTCAACAAAGACAGCCTAGCTCAGCAAGCAAGTGCCAGTTTCCAATTGGGTGGTATTTGAAAGGAAAGAAACTAAGATAAACTTTGTTATATCCCGGCTACAAAACTTGGGGAGAGAATGATACAATGGCATTCCCAATAAAGGCAACCAACTGTCCATCCCTTCCAAATCCTTGAGCAGAAATTCATGGATTATCACTTGTAAAGTCATTTTGCCATTTACTGGGAGTCTAGTACATTGTTGTTTCTTCTATTATGACTCTTACCCCATGGAAGTTTCCCAAATTTCTCCTGGACCTACTTCCACCTCCCTATTCTCTTCCCTCCTTCCTTATAACCCATATCCCCAAAGAAGAAACAACTCTATACTGGGTGTCCTAAACATCTTCCAATGGTTTTGTTATTAAAATTTTAATAAAAGTTTATTTATGGTCAAAACCTTACAAAGAAATGATTGTTAAAAATTTATCTTTGCATGAAGTTGAAAAATTGAATAAATAAATTATTTTTTTAAGTTGTTTTTTTTTTGCAAGCAACTCCATCTGCTCTGTGAGACAAAACCAATGCTTGAAGCCCTGTATCTCTAGTCTTTCTCTTGACATCATCACTGATCTTCAGTACATTATCCATCTGGATTGTGCAATATGTGTCTGGAATGAAGTAGGGCTTCAATAAACATTAGCTGAATAGAAGTGTTCATTAGTAAGGAAGAAGGAAATAGGTAAAAGGAGAAAGGAGATTTCTATTCAAGTATACATTAGACGAGATGATTTCAGAAATCTCTTTCAACTCCATGATTCAAGATTTTGAAAAAAAGGAAAGAAAGGAAGGAGAGAAAAGGAAGGTAAGTAAATGAGAGGTGTGGAAGAGAAGGAAGAAAGGAGAGAGAAAAGAAAGGAAGAGAATTGCAGGAATGGAAGAGAAGGAAGGAGAGAAAGTATACCCACCTCATAGTTTTTCAGAACTTAGAGTATTCAGCATCCTTAAGCCTTTTAGTTCTTAAACCTTGATTTGTGAAACTGTGCTCTAGAATTCCCCATATTAAGATACACTGATGTTAATAAATAAGAACTGGCATTTATATGGTACTTTCCAATTTGATTTTGTTTGATACAACAATCCTGAAAGCCAGGTATTATTAGCACCTCCATTTTACAAATGAGGAAGGGGAAGCAGGCAGAAGTGAAGAGACTTGTCCAGGATCCCATATCTAGTAGGCATCTAGGGTGGGTTTGGAACTCAGGTCTTCCTGACTCCAGTTCCATGTTCTCTCCACTTTTCCTAATGAATGAGAGTTTTCAGCCCTTCTGAGATCTGACAATGCCACCTGCCTAGGAAAGGATAAAAGTATTGTCTGTGTGTACCTAATCCCAAACACGGTGAGTGCTTGCTTTTGTTCCTACCTTCAAATGATTTTCTATTTATTCTGTATATATTTTATATAGAATTACCTAGATAAATATTTATCCCCCCCTCCTTCTCTCTCAGCAAAGGACTTAGTTTTGTCTCTTTATCCCTAAGACTCAGCATAGTGCATTGTCCACAGCTGATGCTTAATAAATGCTTTTTTTTTTTGCAAGGCAATGGGGTTAAGTGGCTTGCCCAAGGCCACACAGCTAGGTAATTATTAAGTGTCTGAGGCTGGATTTGAACTCAGGGACTCCTGACTCCAAGGCTGGTGCTCTATCCACGGTGCCACCTAGCCGCCCCAATAAATGCTTTTTGAATCACTCATGAAAACTATTTCTTCCTTGATTCCCATTTGGATTTAAATTTCCCTCTTGTCTCCTAATCTAGATGACATCATATGATTAGGTCAACTCAGTCAGCTTCATAAGAAAGAAAGCCAAGAGACACAGGCCTTCAAAAATCAGTAACTATCAGGGCCAACCAAATTCCTGGCCCTGACCAAATGATTGAGTGAGTGAATGAGTGGATATTAGAGGTTCAGATAGAAATCTTTTTTTCCCAAAAAAGTATTAAAACCACTGGGAGGGGGAGCTAGCCCCCCACCCCCCAGGGAAGGTTAAAGTCAAATATCA
The DNA here is from genome assembly GCF_037893015.1 of Macrotis lagotis. Lineage (NCBI taxonomy): Eukaryota > Metazoa > Chordata > Mammalia > Peramelemorphia > Peramelidae > Macrotis > Macrotis lagotis. Next base: position 54,941,012 of record NC_133658.1, read on the forward strand.
AAGGAAAAGGGGAAAAGGGGAAAGGAGAGGGGGGAACCTCATTATGAGATACAAGTGTCATGAAGAAGGTTAAAAAGGTCTCTTAAGATCCAGATCTTATCAAGTTGTAAGGGTCAGTCATCTCAAGACTAGTCCAGCAATTGGGGGTGGTGAAAGGAGCCCTAAGTCTAGAATCAGAAGACATAGGTTGAATCCCACAATTGATATGACCATGGGACGGTCAACTTCAAACAATCAATCAATCAATAGACATTTATTAAGTTTCTATTATAGGCTAGGCACTGTAAGTACAAGGGATATAAAAAGTGAGAAAAGACAAGGAGCTTACAATCTAATGGGGAAGACAAGAAGCAAGCAAATATATCTCCCTAGGCTTCAGTTCCCTCAAAAGTAAAATGAAGAGTTTGGACTAAATGACCCCAAAAGCATTCTCCAATTTTTAAAATCTGTGATAAGGCTTATATTGGAAAGGTTCATTATCAGAAGACGGACTACCACCAGCTGATTTTTTCCCACCCATAGTAACTCATCAAGAGAATCTACTCAAGAATAAATGGATCAGAAACTTGTTTTTGCATCCAACTGAGGGGAAAAAAATTTAATTTAATTTTAAAAAACAAATAAATGGATCAGGAAAGCTCAGAATCATAAAATATTTGGGGCTATAAAAGACCACAGAGAACAACTTCTAATTTCCCTTTATTTTTATAGCTAAAGAAACTCAAAGGCATTAAGGGATCTGACCAATTTTTTTTAATGCTAGTTAATAACAGAACTGAAACTAGAACTCTGGTCCCTGCCTCTGACTACACTGGTCAAATCAACAAGAAGTTATTAAGGGATCTTTCTGCCAGACATTATGCTAAAAACCTGGGGCTACAATCTGCAGTAGTAGAGAGGGTATACCCATAAAGTTGAAATGAATTAAATTACATTTATATAGGGTTTTCCCCCTCATTGGACATGTTATTTTATACAAAATGCTCAGAATGAAGAACTCCCTTTCCCAGTGGAAAGCAGCACCTGCCCTGCAATGTAAAGTCTTTGAGCATTACCTATTAAATGACTTGCTCAGGGTTATCAAGCCAGGAAGTGTGAGCATTGGGTCTCGCTGACCCTGGTCAGCCCCCTCTCCACTAAGCCAGGCTGCTCTTTATCTGGCAGTCCTTTAAGGATTACAAAGCACTTTCCTCACAACAACCTTAACAGAAAAGAGGTAAGAGTATTTGTTGCCATCCCCATTTTTGTTGATATTATTCAGTCCTTTCAGTTATATCTGATTCTTCCAAACCCCATTTGGGGGTTTTGTGGCACAGATACTGGAGTGGTTTGAAAATTCCTTCTCCAACTCATTTTACAGATATGGAAACTGAGGTAAACAGTGTGACTTGCCCAGAGTCATATCTAGGAAGTATCTGAAGCCAGATTTTAAGTCAGGTCTTCCTGTACTCTTTTCTATTGTGCTATCTAGCTATGAAAACCTATTTTACTAATGGGGAAAATGAGGATTGAGACGTAAAATGACATGCCCACTCTTGTTCACACAATTGGAGCCAGACTTTAAATGTAGGATTCCTGCATACCTTCTTTTCACCACTCTACAACTCCTCTCAATACCACAGCATCCCCAAAATTCTCAAATGCCACAATTTTAGACAGAAATTTATTCTCCTTGGAACTTTAGGCCCAAAATGAAACAAAACTTTCATAGAACACCACCTTTGTTAAGAAGAAATGCTAACAACTTTTTCCCCAATTTACTTTGAGGACAGGTGATCTCATTAACCCTTCCAGTTTTGTCCTGGAAAGCTCCATCCAACCTTTTTCACATGGGAGGAAACTGAAGCTGAGAGGGTCCACAAAACAGGTGCAAGGGCACTTGGAGACTTTGATGACACCAGAAATAGCCCCTGAGGTCTCCTGAGCCCCAGCCTAGTGCTAACTCACATTGCCAGTGGTGTTTTGGATTGCAAGCACCTTCTGTTCTTTCCTCAGACTCCTAGCCAACGCTCTGCACCTGTGAACACTCAGCAGGTACTCTGGCTGGCTCACTACAGATTGTTCAAACCATCCCAGAACATTGACCTCTGCTATAAATAAGCTCCATTCTCTAGTGGGCAACTAATGAATTTACTCCCAAGAGTACCCTGCAACAGTTAAGTCACAAAAGAACACACAAATTCAGATGTTTGTTCACATCACTCCAGGGAACCAGTGCCATGGATAACCTAAACAGCAGGTGTCGTCATGATCAGGTAGAAAAGAATACTGGACCAAGAATCAGGAGACCTGAGTTCAAGACTATGCACTATTTTCTGTGTAGCCTAGGTAAGCCAACTCTCTATTCTGGGTCCCATTTTCCTCTTCTATCAAATTATGGGATTAAACTAGATGATCTCTCAGATATTCTCTGTTCAAGGATTCCTTCCAACTCGGATATATCTAAGCCAAGGTCCCTTCCAGCTCAGAAATTCTGTGTTCAAAGATCCCTTCTAGCTCTGACTGTTTTCAAGTGCTTTCCAGTTCTGACATTCCATGTTCTAAGGTCCTTTCCAGCCCTGAACATTTATGTGTTTTCTTCCAAATCTGATGTTCTAGGTCTGAAAGTCCCTCACAGTTTTGGCATTCTCTATTCTAAGGTATTTACCAGTTATAACCATTCTATTCTGATTTAAAAAGTCATTCATGCTAAGATTTGGAAGGCATCTGAAGAGGCTTTTTTTCAGGAGATTTACTTCCTAGACATGTTTTTCTTAAATGTATATTTAGATTAATTTGCATTTCCTGAAAATACACACATAAACATATAAGCACGCACATCACTCATCCCCTTGATATGATCTATTCCCACTATTTGCAAAGTAGTGAAGCTAGACATTGGCAGGGCCACAAGCAAGACAGGGAATCCTCTGACCCCCCTTTCTCTAGTCCTTTATTTCCTCATACTATTCTGCCTCTACTTCCCTCCCTCTCAAAAAGAAAAAAAAATGGATAGCATCAATCCTGTCTTCCTTCTAGCCCAAAGATGTGCTTCTCTCTGCCTGTAAAATGATCCCTAGCTTCAGCCCATTAAAGTAGCTACTGACTAGAGCCTAATGAGCAAGAAGTAATTATTATCAAACACCAGAGAGCTTCCTGGGTAGTTTTTCTTCCTTAGTGGGCACTTGAGCCTCTTGGGAAATGAGCACTCTCCCACGACAGGTTGTTAGTGGAAAGGCATCAGAGAAGTGAAGGAGAGGCAAGGTTTGGCCTCCAACTTAATCTTCAACTTTGTCTTCCACTCTTCCCCCTACACAGACCCTCCACTCTGCCGAGATTCTGTCACTCACTTATCCCCATAGCATGGCTGGTATAACTAATCTGAACCTTTGCTCAAGCAATTATCCCCATCTCTCTCTCTCTCCCTCTCTCTAACTAGTCTACCTAGTCACATCTTTGTCCATTCTTTGAGGTCTAGCTTAAGTTTTAGCCTCCAAAAAGCCTTCACCTAGACTATAGTGACCTCTCCTTCCTCTAACGTGGAGGAAGCTCAAATTTGGCCTCAGATACTTACTGAGTTCAAATACTTATTAGTTGTATGAAACTAGGCAAGCCACATAACTTCTGTCTACTTCAATGTCCTCAGCTGTAAAAATGGGATCACAAAAGTAACTATGAACCAAGACTGTTGCTAGGGTCAAATGAGAATATGTATAAATCACTTAGCACAAAGTCTGGTACATCATAGGCCCTTGTTCCCTTCTCTCTTCACACCTGGTGTGGTCAAGATGTATGAACTCACTCCCCCCTTCTGTAAAGGCAGCAACCATGTCTTTTGACTTATGTGTATATATGTATGTCTTCCCCAGAGCATCAAGATCACACTGGATCACTTGTATACTTTGTTGAATGAGTGATAAGTCCACTCATCAGGATCAGAAAGATAAGACAAAATGCAGCAAAACCAAAAAACCTAAAAGGAACCTTGATGGACTTTCTTGTCCATTTATTATTTTCTGTTCTTTGAAGGAACTCAACAAGAATGTTTTGTGAAATGTTCTTATATAGCATATAAATCATTTTCCAAACAAGGCATGTGAATATCAAAGTTCAATTTTGAAAATCAGTCCTAGGGAGAATCCTACAGTTAGTAGTTAGTAACCACCTCACTTTCTCCATCATTATTCTCATTTTTTTTTACCATTTCATATTCTTAATCAAAAGTATAGCTAAGATTCATTTTTCACTATCAGTAGGAATCAGGGAGGATATAGAGAACCACACCCACAGAAAATTCCTCCAAATATCATCTTAGATGTTAGTTTTAAAAGACAGAGAAAAATAGTGGAAAAGGTAATAAATTCAGAAAGAGAAGATCTGGATTCAAGATCTAGCTCTTTCATTCACATGACTAAAAATGAATCATTTTACCTCTCTCTGAGCTTCTATTTACTTATCTGTAAAATGGGGAGCTTAATACTTAAACTATTTTATAAAATTATTCTGAAGACCAAATGGTATAATATAAATCAATCAATAAGTATTTATTAAATGCTTACTGTATTTCAGATACTGTGCTAATTGTCGAGCATACAGAGAAGTAAAAACCTGTAAAAATGTTTCCAAATATTAGTAATGTCCTTCTTACTATATTATCAGCATCATTCAGAAAAATATTTCTTACTTGTGCAAAAACTCAACAAAGAATCACTCAAAAGGAAAAGCTAACAATTAGCAACTAAACAGAATCCATATTCAGGAAACCACAACATGATTCTTTAAAAGAATTCTGTTTTGCTGCTGATCTGATCTAAGGAAACATTAAAGAAAATTTTCCTTTACTTTAAATTCCCACTTAAGTAATAGAGTCCTCGTGAGAAACGAAGTTATAGGACAGAATGGCTACACAGGGTTAACAATTCCTACTATTAATATTATTTATAAGAATAATTAATCATTTAATTCTGGTTTGGAAAGGCCATGGTGAATACTCCACCCTATTGGCTGCTTTGGACAAAATCAATCAGTCCAATGCTAACTTTCAGTTGCACACTCATAAATCCAATTCTAAGTCCAATGGTAGGCAAATATGCATACACAAAGGAAGAGAACCATCACAAACTTCAAAGCAGCCTTCATGAATCCTGATAATATTATTTAGACCCACATCAAAACACTCTTTCCCTAATTCTGTGATCCTTTCCTCCATCCCAAGTGCTAGAAGCAAAAGAGATGAATAAAATGAAAGAAGTAAATACTCCATGAAGTTTCTTATAGTAGTAAAGTCTCATTAGCTCCTGACTTTTAAGTTATTTATCCTGCAATTTCTTTGTTTGGTTTTAAGAAATGACACATTGATCCAGCAATATCTTCCTAAGTCTTTATCTCAAAGAGATCATTTTAAAAGGGAAAAGACCCTCACATACAAAAATATTTAAGCAGCTATTTTTGTAGTGACGAAGAATTGGAAAGTGAGAGAATGTTTGGGGAATGGCTGAACAAATTGTGGTATATGAATGTGATGGAGTATGATTGTTATGTAAGAAATCATGAGCAGATGGATTTTAAAAAAATCTAAAAGATTTAATGAACTGATGGTGAGTGAAGTGAGCAGAACCAGGAGAACATTGTACACAATAACAGCAACATTATGTAATGATCAACTATGACAGACTTAGTTCTGCTCTGTAGTACAATGATCAAAGAGGATTCTAAAATTCTCATGATGGAAAATACCATAGATATCCAGAAAAAGAACTACAGAGCCTGAATGCAGACCAAAGCATATTATTTTCACTTTTAAAAATTCATTTTATTTTTTCTTTCTCATGTTTTTCTCTTGTATTCTGATTTTTTTTTCCTAACATGACTAATATGGAGATGTGTACAACCTATATCAGATTACTCGCTGTCAAGGGGAAGGGAGAGGGAAGGGAAGAAGGCAGAAAGGAGCAGGTTGCATAGAAAACCTGGGAAAAGCTAATGAACACTCTCCAAGGTACTGAAGAGACTAAGAGTCCTAAGTCCCTGCCAGAATCTTAGAGTTTAGGGATATAGCTCTGTAAATTCCAGAAATATCAATTTAATGATATTTTTGAGGAAAGGAAATGATTGGAGGGAAATGAAGTACAAGTGATATTTATTTTTATGGTCCTCTTTGCAGACTTAAAGTTATTTTTGTTTAGGGACATAAGATCTGGAATTTATATATCACTTTAAGATTGATAGATATTGTCCCATTTCAGATGAGAAAACTGAGGCAGACAAAGGTTAAGTGACTTTACCAAGGACACACAACCTGTAAATGTCTGAGGCAAAAGTCTTCTTGACTCCAGGCCCAGTATTCCATCTACTGTGCCACCCTATTTGTTCATGGAATTTGAATCTAGAACGGACCTTCGAAACTAGCTAGTCTAATCCAGTTGTTTTGTAGAAAAAGAAACCAAGGTCCAGGAAAGGGAAATAATTTGTCTAAAACCTCATGGGCAGTGAGGAACAAAGCTGAGATTTGATCCCCTAACCTGTTTCCAACTTCAGAGTCCTCTCAATTGTGTTATGTAGCTAGTTCACTTAAAGCACTCCACCCACTGCCTCTCATTCAACTGAACATTTGATTAAGTATCTCTTATGTTAAAGTACTGTTTGAAGTCACAAAATATACAAATACAAAAAGAAAAAAAAAGAAAAATCTGCTCCCCTCATGATCCTTTTTTCCACCATCATTTACAATTTGATTTATTCATAAAATTACTGTGGTATGTTTGTGCTGTTTACAGGTGTAAAATGGAAAATAAAATATGTTCCTTTCTCATTCTTTCTTGTCACTTGGACTGACATCCCACTGAGGAAAGAAACTGACAAAGGAATATATTTTTTAATTTTTTTTTAAGTTGAAAAACCAAAAGATTTTCAGGGGTAGGAAAATAAAACTTTTTTTATTGTTATTCCTAAATGTGTCCAGGTTCCCTCCTTCCCAAAAATTTTCATCTCTCTAGTTTGGTCTCCCTAGAGAGGTAAAGATTGAACTGTTTTTCCCAGGTTTAGCAGGGTTAATTATTAATATCAGAATTAATAATTCCTTGAATGGATAAGCTCCTTTAAGAGGATGCTGATTCTTTGTATATGTCACCTGGTTGCCTGAGGCTTCCTAATGTAAATGCTGGCAAATGACTCTAGAGTTGAGTTAGGGTGCAGGGTGTTTTTTAATAATCTGCTTTTTCAGCTAGAACTGGCAACCTAAAGGTAAATACTCTTGGTTTCTTTTCCTTTCACTTTTATATGCCTTTTTTCTATTATTTTCTATTAGTCTTTTTTTTTCTTTTAAAGCAGCTGAGGGGCAACTAGGTGGCTTAGTGGATAGAGCACCGACCCTGGAGTCAGGAGGACCTGAACTCATATCAGATCTCAGACACTTAATAATTACCTAGCTGTGTGACCTTGGGCAAATCACTTACCATTACCTTAAATGTAAAAAAAGAGTTTTAAAAAAAGCAGCTGAAAGATGATCTTTCAGGACTCACCTTTACCTTTTACTTATCAAGTAGTATAGACACTGCTTGATCTGTTCCTTCAGAAATTGGACTTTTTAATTTTAAAAAATATCAGTCAGATTAAATATGAAAGGGACTTAAAAGGTCATCTTCATCTTCTCTTCTCTCCCCCCCCTTTTCAGCATAATTTTATGTGTTTTCTCCTCCCCTCTTCCATTAGTCTGTAAGCTCTCTGAAGGCAGAGACTGTCTTTCCTTTTCTTATTTGTACCCCCATCACTTAGCATAGAGCTGGCAAAAGTTTAATATATTGTATTATTGCATCTGGTCAGCTGTGTGACCCCCGGCAAGTTACTTGACCCTGTTTGCCTCAGTTTCCTCATCTGTAAAGAGACCTAAAGAAAGAAACAATAGGGGCTGGTAGGTGGCATAGTGGATAAAGCACCGGCCTTGGAGTCAGGAGTACCTGGGTTCAAATCCGGTCTCAGACACTTAATAATTACCTAGCTGTGTGGCCTCGGGCAAGCCACTTAACCCCATTTGTCTTGCAAAAAAAAAAAAAAGAAAGAAACAATAAACCATTCCAGTTTCTTTGCCAAAAATCTCCAAATGGAGGTAACAGAAGAGTCATTCATGACTAAAAGGACTGAACAACAGCAACTATTTAATCTGTCCACTCCCTATCCAAAACATGAATCCTCTCTAAAGCATCCCTGTCAAATAGCTATCTAGCTTCTGTTCAAACAAAGTGATAGAGGGATCATTGCCCTTCTATCAAGGTGGCTCATTTTGAGGCATCTCTAATTGTTAAAACGTTCTGCCTTATATTGAGGCAAAATCTGCCTCCCAATTAACTTCCACCCTTGAGTTCTAATTCTCCCCTCTAAGAACAAGTATAAAAATCGCCTTTGTCAAACACTTGAAGAAAGTAATTTTATCTGTTGGAGGTGAAATATCACTTTCAACAGATCCTCCATGGGACATGATTTCAATTCTTTTTTTGTCATCACCTTCCTCTAGACATCTCCCAGCCCATCACTGTCTCTTTTAACCATGGCATCCAAACTATAAGCAACACTGCCCATGGAATCTGACCAGTCAAGGGTACATAATGTAACTATCACCTCCCTTCTTCAAGACACTAGACATTGATGAATACCACCTACCATGGTAAAACTATCTTCCCCAGTCTCTCATATTTTTATTACTCTATTTCCAAAGAGCTATGGTATGATTTCTTTAGAGTACATTAACAGTCCAAACATTAATTTTAAATGAAGTCAAATTACATAATTTCATTAGTAAATTGAGTTTCCTCAAGGACATTATGTCTGTATTTATTCAACAAACATGAATCCAGGTCCTGCTGTGTTCAGATCTCTGTGCTAGACACCAGCTTAGGCTTCAACCCTCATGGAGAGTACAGCCAAACAGAGTGATAGGAGAGACAGAAATAACTAGAATTCAAAACACTTCATTAAACTGATATGAAAGGTCAAGTAAAATTTAAGGGAATATTTGAGAGAGAAACAGTTATTAGTGACTTGAGAGATCAAGGAAATCTTACTGGATGTGGCATCACTTGAGTTGGCTTTAAAGGAGCTTTAACAGGTGGAAGTGTCAGAAAGACTAAATGGGGCTCTGAATAAAAGGGGTATATCTTATGGGAAAGGATTTTACCAGGAGCCACATGACTTCATGTGCAGGTTTAATGCCTGAATAAAAGTGCCGGTGTTTATGTTTTAGCTAATGGAGTGAAATATATCTCTAGTGGCAGGTGTATGTGTGTATGTGTGTGTGTGTTTGCACAAGTGCGCATGTGTACCCCACACACCCATGTGCACATGTGCCTGAAGTGCCTGAATTTTGACTGTGGGTGTGTGGGATGTGTGTGGGATGAGTAATCTGGGCCTGTGTATAGAATGTGTGTATTAGAGAGATGTATGCGGGTATGTGTGGAGGAGGAGGGGGAAGAGGGAGTGTGTGAGTGTGTGTATGTCTGTGTGTGTGTGTGTGTGTGTGTGTGATGACTCATTTTTCAGGGTGTGGGTAAGTTTATTTGTAGGGGGTGACTTTGGGTCGGAGGAATAGATTCCTGTGTTCCATGCACTGAGGAGGAAATATTTACCTTAGGAGAAGGGAATGGAAGTCAAGTGGGTGGAGAAAAGTCAGTATTTTTTGAAAGATGTGTGTATGAGGGGGAGAAAGGAACAAAGAGAAGAGATGAGAAAAGGAAGGAAAAAGAAAAAGGAAGGAGAGGAAGAAGAGGAAAGAGAAGAGGAAAGGAGAGAAGAGGAAATGAAAGAAAAAAGAAAAAGAGAGAAGAAAAGAGAAGTCAGAGGGGAGGGGAGGGGAGAAGATACAAGAAGAGAAGAGAAGAGGAGAGAAGAGAGGAGAAGTGAGGAGAAGTGAGGAGAAGAAGAGAAGAAAGGAAAGGAGAAGAAAAAAGAGAAGAGAGGAAAGGAGAAAGGAAAGGGAGTGAAGAAGATTGGAGAGGAGAGAGGAAGAGGGGAGAGGAGGGGGGAGATAAGAGGAAAGGGAGGAAGAGGGGAAAGGAGAAGAGAATGAGGGAGAGGGGAGCAGAGAGAAGAGGAGAGATGTTAGTTTACAAATAAAAAGAGGGTATGGAGAGGAAGTAAGAGAATCAAAGCCTGTTGGAGCTAGAAGGGATTCTAGAGATCCCTGAACTCACCAAGTCTGGAGAAAGGAAAAATTTCCTGGGTATTGTCATATATAGGCAATGAGAAAATAGACCTGTTTCTATATCTACAGCAATTAATGTGAGTGGTGTGTGTACCAAGTCCCATGTATTTCTATGGGGTCTCTAACAGGTCCTGGTGAAGGTCTACAAGAGAGCTTCATCTCACATCAATAAGGAATGAGTGTCATTGCCTAGGAAAGAGTGAGATTAGAGAAATGTCTGATCAAAATATCTTCACTTTAAGTGGATTCCATACAGAACCCATCTAAATGTGGAGGACATGAGCCATTTGTGCATTATTTATGAAAAACGCTGTTTTCCCAAGTCAGCACTCAAAACAGGGCTGGAGTTGAGGCTTTCCTGATATTCTAGCTAATGGGCAAAGAAAAGCAGGATTGGCTTCAAAACCATTAATTCATTAGGATAATACCTTTCAAACTCTTGCTGTGCCTGAGCCATCATTTACCACTAGTTGATTACTGAAAGATCTATGGGATCATTGTTTACCTTAGACAGGAAGTTCACCTTTCTAGCAGACTATGATACCATGATTCTCTCAGTATCCCTTAGAGATGGAGATGATAGTTTTAGCAAATTACTGACTGGTAGATAAGTTTTAATAGATACCTCCTTCCCATTGAAAGGGGGTAAATCAGGTTCCCAGGCTGAGTGATCCTCACATCTGGAGGTTATTATTCCAGGGTGAAGAGTCCAAGGAGACACACATAACAGAGCTAGATTTAAAAAAAAAAAAAAAGCTGCCCAGACCAGGTGCCCTTGCAACTACATCTACTTTCACTGGACAGAACTAAAAAGAGAGCCAGGGTTCACGGATGGGGTATGAGAGTTGTAAAGAACCATAGTTATCATTTTGTCCAATCTCCTCATTTTACAAGGAGGAAAAAACTGAAGCCTAGAGGGGAAGTAACTTATATCCAAGCTCCCACAACTAGTGGGTGACAAAGCTGAAATTCAAACCCAGATCTTGACTCCAAATTCTGTGGTTCTTTCTTATAACTTTTCTGCCTTAGAATTTATAGTGAAAAACCACTGACCCACTCCCTGAGCTAGACGCAGCTACATCCAGGTCAAATATATAGGGCTTTGGGTGATGTATGAGCAATAAATTCTATGAGATCCCACAGGAAAGAAACATCTCTCTTGTTAACCCTCTGAACCCCAAACTTCCTGAGCAGCATGTACAGACAAGTCATTTATACCTGGTTTTACTTTTCTTAAAAGGAGAAATAGAAACTAACCACAAATGAACCCTCTCTATCCCTACTGTGGGTAATCTGGGGAAGATGCCTTATTCCTGGGGTTACATCATTTATTCCTCCAGATTCAGAAGACCTGATAAAAGAAGAGAGCTAGATCTTTCCCCAGTCTGTCCCTCTCTTCTTTCCCCTCACATCTAAAGCTGAACCACTAAGAGTTAAGGAGGAGGTTAGCTTTTCTCGAAGCCTACTGGGAACTTCCGGCCTATGTTGCCTCTGTACCACTCCTAAGCTTTCTGTTTGGGGGAAGGGTCCCTACAGGGCCCTCTAGTCAAGGCTCCATGGGTTACAACTCCTCCCTCCACATAGGGTACATGCCAGCTGGGAAGTACAAGCTGCCTGCTTCCCCCGTCCACATACATCTGCTGCTGAAGCCCCATCACCCACACACACACACACACACACACACACACACACACACACACACACACTATCTCTCTCTCTCTCTCTCTCTCTCTCTCTCTCTCTCTCTCTCTCATAAACACATACACACATACATCCACACACATATGCACACAGCCCAGGAGCTGGGGGAAGCTTTTGCAATCCATGACCCATCTCCTTTTCCCTTAGAATCCCACCATTGGGGCACAGCTTGGCCCATCTTTGCTTTTAAAAAAAAAAAAACCCACCCCCAAAAGCAAGATCTGTGATTAGGGTTTGGCAGGGTTTTGATAGGCAGGAGAATTATATAATTAAGTGCACCAGACTCCTCCTCTTTGTTTAATAATGAGCCCTTCCTTTTGGTTGCATAAGCCAAAATAATCATCACTTCCCGGCCCTACCTCACCTCTGCATATGTGACCGGCAAGCAGGTGTTTGGAGCTTTTTTTCATGTGGCCAAAACAAAAGGGACCAAAGCAGAAAAGCTAATTGTGCTTCCATGATCCACCCCTATCCCTCCAAGAAAGAAGCAGAGGATCACTGCAATTGCTCTTCTCCCGCCTCCCAAATAAACACGCTGCTTCCACTAAACCGCTACCTGTACCTCACCCTAGCTCCAGACTAAGCCAGGGGGGGTGGGAGCTGCTTCCAAGATGTGTTTTGGCCCCAACGATCCGAATTCAGTACCCCATAGATATTGCCTGTGGAGAATATTAAGTGGCAAGGCATGGAGGCATGCAAGGAGTGTACGCAGTATCATAGACACCAACGGCCATTAACAGCTTTGAATCTATACCACTCAGAGCTCTTGGAACTGCTCCTGGCTCTGGTCGCATCTCTGAAATGTGATCAAGAAAAGATTCCCTCAACTCCCGGTGAAAATGAAGGCCAGTACTTCCATCAGAGCTCCCGCAGCCTCCAGGAAACAGATGGGCCTCACAGGCTGCCCGGTCCGGCAGTATCAGCCTAGGTCCAACCCCCCTACAAGTTTATTGGCCTCGGTTATTTTCTGAGATTGCTCTCTTCCCCCATACCCACCCCCCCCCCCATCCAGTTCAGCATCCTAAATTTCTCCGTGGCATTTCTTGGGGTTAGATTCCCAACTGGGAAGGGCCCTCGGAAGCACATGAAACCAAGAATCCAGATACTGGCATGCTAGGCTCAGGCCTGAAGCCAGAGAGAGGAGGAGGCTAGTGGAGGAGGGGAAGGGCCAGGGACCCCAGCTGCCACCGGTAGGGCCCCTAACTTGAGAGAGCACGAGACAAGAACCCCAGGCCGGGGGCCTCCCCTGAGCCCGACACTTTGCCTGGCAGTTTGTGATGGTGCAGTGAACCCCGGCACCTCTCCCTCCTCTGATCCGTTCCAAGGCAGGAGGGGAAACGACCCCCCCCACCCCGGCCTTGGCTGCCCGGACCCAGCAGGAGGGGGGTTCCAGGCGCCACCACCGCACTGCACCCCCACGGAACCCACGGAGCCAGCAACCTGTGGAGAGAGGACCAGAGCCTCCCTGGGCCATCTCTGGGCCTCCAAGGCACCGGCCACAGCAGCCCAAGTAGCAACAAGAAGGCAGAACCCCCCCCCCCCCCCCCAGGAAGCTCCGGCAACATCAGAGCCTAGAGCCCTCGGGGAGCGCGCCGCCCCCCCCGCCCGCCTCCCTCCCACCCCCCGGCTGGCGCAGCACCCACCTCCATCCGAGTAGGTCTCCGTGCCGTAGCCGTCCTGCAGTCCGTTGCTCCAGGTGCCCTCGTACTTGGCCCCGGTGCCGGTGCACTCTCGGACCCCGTAGCGTCCCTTAAAGCCGTGAGTCCACTCTCCCTTGTAGAGCCACTTCCCCTTGCTCTCCAGGCCGATGCCGTGGCGCTTGCCCTGCGCCCAGGTGCCCTGGTACGTGTTGCCGCTGGGCCAGGTGTAGACCCCCAGCACCTCGAAGCCGTGGCTCCAGGAGCCGGTGTATTCTCCTTGGCCCTTGGGGCCGGTGCAGATCCCATGGCCGTGCGCTTTGCCGTCTTCCCAGCCTCCACAGTAGGACCCTCCATCATCAAAATTAAACCTACCCCCACTGGACATGCATGTAATTCGGTTTGCAAATCCCCCCAAAGGCGAAAACGAAAAGAAAGGGAGGGGGGCGAGGAGCGAGGCAGGGCAGGCGCGGGGCGGCCGTCCGGGGTCCCTCCGGCTCCGGGCAGCCAAGGCGAGGAGGAGGCTGAGCGCCAGGCGCCCGGGGCTGCGGCGCCGCCGGCTTGGGGGGCTCAGGGCAGGTCCCGGCGGCCCCTCATTGTCTCTGCGCGCCGATCCCGAGCGGTCCCTCTCCTGCTGTGGCTCCGGGATCGCGGGGAGGAGGGGAGGGGAGGGAAGGGACGGGGGAGGGGGCGCAGGGGGAGCGGCTGCTACAGTTTTTGGTGCAAGCGGCTCCGCCTAAGCACCATCACCGGCAGAGCGCCCGAGGGAAGAGGCATCAGAGAGAAGGGTCGGGGAGAGCCGGGGCCAATCCCTGGCGGCGGGGAGGGGGCGGGGAGGGGAGGGGGCACCGCGCCGGGCCCGGCGGCTCAAGCCCACCGCGCGGCGGGCCGCCCGCAGCGGCCGCCCGGCTGCGGCTCTCCGGCGCCTCGCGGGCCCCTCGGCGGCGGCGGCAGCGGCCGCATATTGGGGGGCCGAGCGAGTCGCGGCTCAGCAGCAATGCAGCAGTCGGCGGCGGCTGGCGCTCCCTCTGCCCGCCCGCCCGGCTGCCCGCCCGCCGCGCGCTCTCACGCACACGCAGCCCCGTGGGCACACCACGCAGCCCCACGGGCACACAGGGGCGCGCGCGCACCGGCAGCCCCCCGGGACCCACGCCCCGGCTGCGGAGCTCACGCGGGGGCTCCGGGGCGCCAGGAGGCTGGCACGCTCTAACAGGGAAGCGGGGGGCCCCCCTCTGGCGGGGAAGCGGACCCCCCACGCCCGCTGCGCCCTGCCTCCCCGATGTCTGGGAGAAGCCTGGCCAGACTGCCCTGGCCCCCTTCCCTGGCACTTGGATTTAAAGAGACAGGATCCGAGGACCGTGGAGCCTCCCAGAAGCCGGATCTCTCCACCTGGGCCTCGGAGACCCGAGGCCGGCCTCAGACAAACAGGCCATCGAGCTTACCTCCGGCCCCAGGCACACTGGGGCACACTCGAAGTCTCGGCCTAGAGGGCGGAGCCTCCAAACCCGGCTTTCTATGCAGCTCCTAGACTGATTTACCTCTCAGCCCAGCTGGCTGTGCCGCCAGCCAGGGGCTGAGTCTTAGCTCGGATAACACAGGTGGCTTGGAGCACCGGCCAATCCATCGTCTTTGCCTTCGGTCCACTCATTTCAGTTAAGCAAAGGGAACCCTGATTAAGCTTCCCACTCCGTGCAAAGAAAGCCACAGGACGGGAAAACAGAACCAGGGTACTTTGTAGCCAAGTGGTTTCGTGGAGAGGGAGAGATTTCCCATCCCTTCGGGTCTTTGTAAAAGTGCTGCCCAAACCTAGTCACCCCCCCCTCCTCCTCCTCCTCATTCTCTAGATTCAGCTAACTTGTCAGTTTTGATCCAAGAATTTCCCCCACTTGAACTCAGGACCCCAAGACTGACACCAGGTAATCCCACCCATCTTCGGAAAGAAAATCCAAGAAGCATTAGAGAAGGTTGTTTGCTCTTTCCCAAATCCCTAAAGAGATTGTACTCAATGACTGGACCAAGTCATCTGGGGACCAATTTAAAATGAATTTCCTGGATCATAAATCTCAGGGAAGCCCCAGAAGTCAGCTCGCCGGGAAAAAAAAAAACCTATGCCAATTAAAGGATGAAAATTAGTGCCTTGTATTTCGGGAATGAGAAGATGAGCTTTGTTATTTGCAGCTGCAACAGAATGGTTCTATTAGGAATTCTAAAGCTCTTGCACACCAGTCCCCTGATCTCAGGTTTTTGAAACCCCGATAAGCATGATCCAATACAGAAGGAGGAGCCCCCAGAATCCAATTAACAACTCATCCTTCCCTCCCTTCTGCTCAGCCGGATCAATCAACTTTCTTTCTAACTCTTATGATCCATTATTCATCTAACAATGAAAAAGACCTTCACCAAGTCCCTGGAGAGCCCATCTTAACTCCACAAACTCCTGCTCTTATACAAACTTCCACCCTCTGGTGATGGATGGAATATTCCAAGGCACCTAGGCATGTTTTCTCTTTCCTGGTGACATTTATGAATGTGTAACAAGCCACCCAAGTTTATCCAGCCTGGGGGTTCTTATGGAGGAGTCTGGTCTCTGGATAAATTTTAGAACATTTGTAAACTTACATGCCACTTACAAAAATTACATCTTGATTTTAGAATGATGATTCCTTTGCAGTCCTATGTAGTTTATTTTATGCCCTTAAAAGCCATCATTCCAAGAAGTTCTTGGATTTCACCAGGCTATTTACAAGGATGGTAACACAAACATAGCAAAATGATTAAGAGTCCCTGAACCAAACACTTTTCCCAAAGCAACCCAGGAGAAATCTGTTCCTTACTCCTTACTTCTAAACTTGGATCTATACTTCTGTATTGCTTAGGTAATACCTATATGAAGTTAAACAATGAAAAAGATGGTCATCCAGATAATATTCCTGCAGTGCCAAATACCTGAATATGTGGAAACTCCTGGCTGATATTGTCCAGTTGTCTATAGTATTTTACAAGGGCCTTCACTTATATTGTCTCATTAGAGCCTCCCAATAGTCATTATATAGGAAAGACAGGAAAGGTTTTGTCCATTTTACAGATGAAGAAACAAGTCTTATTGCCCCAAGTCATAACGATAATAAATAACCTACTCAAACCTAGGTCTTCTGGCAGACACACCAGAGCTCTTCCCACTATATCTCCTGAAACTTCTATTGTTTCTCTGAGATGATTTGTATTTAGGCAGGCCCAAGGAGCTATCCTGTATTGAATGAGTTATTTGGTGAAAACAAGCAACTATGGGCCTCCAAAAGATTGTTCTCTCCTACAGTAGAACAATCCCTGGGTTTGGCATCATGAAGTCTGGGTTTGATGTTAACTTCTGCTTCTAGTGACCTGTGTTACTGGAACAAAGCCATCCACTTCTTTGTGACTCAGATTTTTCCATCTCTCCAATAGATGAATCCAGTAATTGTTTTGGGTGAAATAATTCAGTTTTATGTCTTGGATTCTGAGTACCAAAAGTGAGGGGTTGGAGCAGCTAAGCGGCATAGTGGATAGAGCACTGACCCTAGAGTCAGGAGGACCTGAGTTCAAGTGCAGCCTCAGACACTTATTAATTACCTAAGTTAAGACCTTGGGCAAGTCATTTAAACCCATTGCCTTGCAAAACTCAAAGGGGGGAGTGGGGCAGCTAGGTGATACAGTGGATAGAGCACCAGCCCTGGGGTCAGGAGTACCTGAGTTCAAATCTGGACTCAGACACTTAATTACCTAACTGTGTGTGGCCTTGGGCAAGCCACTCAACCCCATTGCCTTGCAGAAAAACTAAAAAAAAATATGAGTTTAAAAAAAAACCAAAGGGGGATTGGAGGGGAAGAAAAAAGACAGTTATTAAAAAATAAAAGTTAGGTGACACAATGGTTAGAGCACTGGCCCTGGAGTCAGGAGGACCTGAATTCAAATCTGACCTCAGGCACTTAATAATTACCTAGCTATGACTTAACCCTCCCATTGCCTTGCAAAAAAAAAAAAGTGAGCAAAATTGGGACATCCAACAGTCTGGTATATCCTTGGGCAGGGCCTACTAGGCAGCTTTGTATTTTAAGGATCTCCCACCTCATACATCTTGTTGTCTTCTCTCTCTAAGTGTTAGGAATAACATTTCTCTTTCCAAGAGATAACCATATTTTAATAGGGGATTCAGAAAAGACGTCAAGATACAAAGGCATGTTTATCTAAATGGCAGAATTCAAACTTGTCCAATGTGGTAGTAAAGAGATGTTTATAAAGGACACTTTAAGGACACATAAGTGATTGTTTCTTCCACTATTTATAATTCATCAAAAATATTTAGTGCACAGCTATGGCATGCAAGAAAGCCCTCTTCATGGATGGCTGTAGTATAGAGAGGAGACCTTTCCTTAACCCCATTGAGTCTGTTCTTCAGTCATGTCCAATTCTTCATGAGCCCCTTTGGGGTTTTCTTGTTAAAGATGGAGAGGTTTGCTATGGTTTGCTATTTTCCTTCTCCAACTCATTTGGTAGATGAGGAAATTGAGTCAAATAGGGTTAAGTAACTTGCCCCAGATAATGTGTCTGAGGTCAGATTTGAACTCAGGAAGATGAGTCTTTCTCACTCCAGGCTACTTATTCTTTCCACTGATCCACCTAGATGCTCCCCAAAGAGTTTAAAAATCTATTTTTTATACAAAGAATTCAGGACTCACTGTCAGAAGACCTAGAGTTTACTCCCAATGTTGCCACAACCAGTTGCAAGAGTTTGGGTTGAGTCTGTGGATCTCAATTTCCTGACATGTAATACAGTCCTATATGGGGCAGGGGAAAGAGCACTAGATTTGGAGACAAATACTGGTTCTGTTACTGTGTGACCTTGGGCAAATTTTTTTGTCTAAAATATAAGGGAGTCAGGGGCGTCTAGGTGGCTCAGTGGATAGAGCACCGGCCCTGGAGTCAGGAGTACCTGAGTTCAAATCCAGTCTCAGACACTTAATAACTAACTAGCTATGTGACCTTGGGCAAACCATTTAACCCCATTGCCTTGCAAAAAAAAAATTTCAAAAACCTAAAAAAAGTATATAAAGGAGTCAGAATAAAAAAAATCTCTAAGGTCCCTTCTAATTCCAATTTCAAAATTGTATGCTATAATCTAACCACACTGATCTACCTCTTGTTCTTCAGATAAGACTATCCAGATTATATGAATTTTCCTTGGTTGTTTCTCCATTCATCCTTCTTATCTCTGCCTCTGGCTTCTTGCAGGTCCCAGCTATGAATCCCACTTTCTAAAGGAAGCCTTTCCGGATCCCCTTCATTCTAATGCCCCACCTCATGATTACATCCACTTTATCCTGTCTGTGGTTTGTTTGCTAATGGTTGTTTGAATATTGTCTCTCCCAATGGACTTTGACTTCCTTGAGAAAAGGATTCTCTTTTGCTTTTCTTTGTTTTCCCAGCAATTCTCACAACTACTGGGAAGTGTAGATCCTTAATAAATATCTATTGACTATCTGACTGAGTAGAGGGACACTAAGGTTTCTTCCTCCCCTAACATTATGACTCTACTGGAGTCATAAAGAATTTCCGGCAAAGTGATATTAGGGAGTAAGAATGAAGGCTTACTGTGTTCTTAAGACTGGCCTGTTGGTCCTGAGAGTGCAGGGCCAGCTACATCAGCTCTCTTAGTCCAGAGCCTCCCCCCAAAGACTTTTATCTAGATGGGGGTAGCTCCTCAGGATTTCTAGGAAAGCAAGTTGTTGGAGTCTCTCAGGACCAACCCCAGAGCAGTGATGATAGCTTCCCAGTAGTAATCAATTGCTCACTACCCCACAGTTCTGGAATAAACATTTCAATACTTTTGTGCTGTCTGCATTTTTCTCCATTTTATTTCTGTCCTCCATGTCGCTGATTCAGCATTCGCTGCTTCTTAGACTACCATTGGATTTTAGCAAAGATGCTCTCGGGAGCAGCGATTGGCTAATAGGAGTGCTAGCCCAGCCCATGTCACTTTCTCATCAGCCCCTGTGGACTTGGGAGACAGATGCCTGGCCCACACCATTCCAACTGACCACCCATCCTCATCAAAATCTCTCTCCCAAACTCCCACAGAGTCCCCAAATAACAACAACAAAACCAACGCAGAAACTTTAGAAACTATTTTGTGAAGTCTGGAAATTCACATTAAATTATATCTTCTATTACTGAGTCACTTCATAAGTATAGGCATGGTTGGCATAATAGGATTTCTCATTCTAGCAAGTATTTATTAACTTTCTCTTATGTATAAGGTATAGGGGGAGTATCAAGCAAAATAAAAACAGTCCCTGCCCCCCAGTTTATATTTTCCTGGAGAGATATAACAGAAAAGCATATACATATATCAATATATTCATGAATTATCTGGAGAGAGAGAGAGAGAGAGAGAGAGAGAGAGAGAGAGAATGAGAAAGTCCAGGGAACAGGAGCAGCTTACTCTAGCACTCAGCAAATGAGCTGACCCTTATAAGAAACTAGGGATTCTAAGATATTGAAGAAAAGAGGGTGGCCTGGGAGACATCAAATTTTATTGTTTCATGAGCAATGGGAAGCTGCTGAAGATATGTAAGTATGGAGGTAACACAGACATTCATTATAAAGATTATTTTAGCAGCTGAACAAAAGACAGAATCAAGAAAAAATCAACTATAACCAAAAGATACCGTGGGTGAGTAGGCTCTAAAATATACTGTTAAATAAAGGGTTAGGAACCATCATCAAAAAATCATTCTGACCTGGGTAATAAGGTAGACACAAAGTTGTCTTTTTGTGCAGAGCTCACCTACAACTTCACATTTTTGTACGGTATTGACTAGATTCCTTTAAACTCTAAATTTCTCATTCTATCTATAACAATTGAAAACTGCTCCTGGATCCCAGATACTTTGGTATGCCAATCTTTCCTTCTCCTCTAAGGAGCCCCTCTGCTCTGGACTTGTGCATGCGCTTCAGATTGGGTTCAGTCCTGGGAGGCTGACCATGTGGGTTATAATATTCAATTCTGGATGCTTTGGGGATAAGAAGCAATCTCCTTATTGGCCCCTGAACAAGAAAAGCTATTGATTCAGAGGTTCTTTAAAAAAAATGAACTTCCCTCAGTTTTTCTGCCCTTTTTTCATTACAGATAATATCTAGACTAAACCGAAGTTATCCCTAGAAAATTGTGGAGTATTTCTTTTCCCTTTACCCCCTAAGAAATGAAAAAAAAAATGTTAGCATATTGCAGCTAAAGCAGAGACTAGATAAATTGAGTCTAGGCCTTGAGATCCCTGGTTGCCTTTGTTTCTTTTCTGTGTTTCCCTTCCTGAGTATGGGTCGACCAAAGAATGATCCCAAAATATTTTTACAGTCTTAGAAACAATCTAGAGAATTTGCCAAGTTAGAAATCCTAGGTTGTTTCATTGGAGCTAATTGGTGATTGGGGAAAGTCATTAACTTAAAGAAGAGATCACCAACAGAAGACAGGAGCCCAACACCTGGCTTGACTACTCAGAAGAAATGAACTTTGGGGTTTTTTTTCTTAAGGCAGTGGGGTTAAGTGGCTTGTCCAAGGCCACACAGCTAGGTAATTATTAAGTGTCTGAGACCAGATTTGAACCCAGGTACTCCTGACTCCAGGGCCGGTGTTTTATCCAAGAAATGAACTTTGAAGGGAGATGGTGTAGGAGTAAGGTGAGATGTGACATTGCCTATTCAGCAATCCTGCTGACTGCTTCATGGTCTGATGTTAATGTCTCAAACTCAGAAAAGCAAAATAATAGTTATTACTTGCCCATATTTTTTATATGTAGGAAATAACTAGCTGTCCCATAAGTGATTCATATTGTACATTAATAACTTTACTCTCCCCTTTGGGGGAAGGCCATAGACATAAGCCAAAATGTAATCTTTAAGTAGTTTTCCCCAGGAGAGCTGGGATGAAGGTATAACAAGCCAAAGAGTAGGAGAAGATGAGTCTGACCCTTCTTCCAGCTGGTCAGGCTCTCTCAGGACTGAACCCATTCTGAACCGCATGCACAAGTCTAGAGCAGAGGGGCTCCTTAGAGGAGAAGGAAAGATTGGCACACCAAAGTATCTGGGATCCAGGAACTGTTTTCAATTGTTATAGATAGACTGAGAACTTTAGAATTTAATGGAATCTTGTCGGTACCCTACAAAGATGTGAGTTGGTGAGTGAGCTCTGAATGTGGCATCCAAAGTCCCATTTTCCTATCCTGGCTTTTTCAGTATGATGATGAGAAAGTGTGTTGAAAAGACTAAGAAAAATGATGTGTTCATTGGCGAGCAGGTGATCGGGTTGCTCTTTGCTCAAAACAATTGAAATATTCTTATCC
Organism: Macrotis lagotis; assembly: GCF_037893015.1. Taxonomy (NCBI): domain Eukaryota; kingdom Metazoa; phylum Chordata; class Mammalia; order Peramelemorphia; family Peramelidae; genus Macrotis; species Macrotis lagotis. Next base: position 54,962,896 of record NC_133658.1, read on the forward strand.
AAAGTTCTCATTTAATAGAGAAGGAAACTGAAATTAAATAGGATCATATGTTTAGAGCTGGAAGAGGACCCTAGTCCAACCTCAGTATTTTGTGGATGGGGAAACTGAAGCCCAGCAAGGTTAAGTGACATGTTCAAAGTCACACAGTAAGTGGCAGAGCTAGAAATTGAATCCAGGTTTTCTGACACCAAAGTTTACCCTATGCGTACTGACTGTTGGAATTAGAATTCCAGTCTCATAACACTCTACTGTCTACTCTCTTTTCAATAAATGTTTATTATAGTATGAATAATATAGGCAGAGTATTCTACCAAGCCTAACTTAACTATGTGGTGCAGAACCATAGAATCGTAAAGCTAGAACAGACTTTATTATTGATCTAATCCAACCCCTTCACTTTACTAATAGAGAAACTGGGAGGCCAAAGCAAGGGAAGTACCTTGTTCAAAGGCACACAAGTGATACATTCCTAAGTTCTTGATATTGCAGCACCATTTAGTCATTTCTTTGTGGTCACAATTTTCCTCATCTATAAAATGAAATGGAAAAAAAAGAATTTAAGTAATATTAAGGTAGACCATTCTAGAAAAAAATCTCCAATGTCTATTAAACCTTGAGGAAAGCTGGTCATCATAGATATAGGGTTCTATCATTAATTATTTCTTTTGATTCTGAATCCCTTTGTCAACTGATTCTAGGTAAAGGTCCAGAAAATTATAAGTTAAAGAATAAGAATCTATGTATGTCTTCAGACCTTGCCTAGAACCACTCCTCCAATCTGGTGGCAAGTTTATCCCTTTAGTGAAGAAGAATGACATGTCAAGTTACCCTTGCTTGATAGAATTATCCCTTAAGGATATCTTTTTATTCTGGTTCAGTATTCAATATTCTGATTTTAATTTAGTTTCCCAAGTAAATTTCCCTACCTGGAAGAGGGGGAAACTACTGGCTAAAGCAAGCAATCCAGTTCACTTGGCAGTTATAGTTCTCACTGTAAATTAGCAAATTGGTTTTCTCATACTGATTGGTCTTGTGTGAGTCTGGGTAGCACATGTCCATTTTTCCAGGACATGATTACCCTTGGATTAACTAATCATCAGGATTCTAGATCTATGCTGATAAGAAGCTAAATCTTAGATCAGACTAATCAGAGGTGGTTAGGTGATTTGGTGGATAGAGCACCAAGTCTAGAGTTCCGAGTGCAAATGCAGCCTCAAACACTTACTAGCTATGTGACCTTGAGCAAATCTTTTAACATCTGTTTGCTTCAGTTTCCTCATCTGTAAAATGGGGATAATAAATGCACCTACTCCCCAGGGTTGTTATAAGGAGAAAATGTGATAACTATAAAATACCAGTAGGGACTTTATAAATATTGATGATGATGATGATGATGATTTCTGTAGTAGTGGAAAGATAGCAAGATTTAGAGTTAAAAGTTCAGGGTTTGGGGTGGCTAGGTGGTGCAGTGAATAGAGCACTGGCCTTGGAGTCAGGAGTACCTGGGTTCAAATCCGACCTCAGACACTTAATAATTACCTAGCCATGTGGCCTTGGGCAAAGCCACTTAACCCCATTGCCTTGAGGAAAAAAAAGAAGAAAAAGAAAAAAAAGAACAAGAAAAAAAAGAAAGTTAAAAAAAGTTCAGGGTTCAAGTTTCATTTCTGCCAATTACTAGCATTGTGATCTTGGGAGAGTGATTTTCCTTGTCAGGGGCCCTCTTCCACTTAAAAAAAAAGTTTCCTTCTCTATAATATGAGAATGATGGACAGCTGATTTCTAAGATCCATATTTCTGTGATGTTATGATTCCATATATTTCCTTGAAGTTTAAAGGATGAATCCTGAAAAAAAGACTGTTCCTTAAGTAAATTGTGGATAACCACAATAATATAGTCAAAAATACACTTAGAACAAAGCTAAATGGTCTTTGCCCCAGAGAAGACATAAGAAAATATTCCTCCTCTTTTCTGTGGAGAGTTAGGAACTACAAGCATAGAATGATTTATACACCATAAGCAATTGGTTGATTAGGTGGCAGCTTTTGACACCTAATTGTATTATGCTTTTTTAAAAAGTTCTGAACTGGGGTAGCTAGTTGGCATAGTGGATAGAGCACCTGCCCTGGAGTCAGGAGGACCTGAGTTCAAATCCGACCTCAGACACTTAATAATGACCTTAGCTATGTGATCTTGGGCAAACCACTTAACCCCATTGCCTTGCAAAAAACCTAAAAAAAAAAATCTGAACTTAACAAACTTCAAATAAATGAGAATTCCATAGATGTTGTAAAACAGGGGATGTACATGAAACCATGAGTCTGTATCATATAGAGCTTGCTTTTCTTTGTAAACATGTAATAAATTTGTCATGTTTTCTTTGTTTCATGGAAAAGTTCACTCAGTGGACAAGTGTAGAAACAAAAGGCACCGATTTTTTTTTTTAATTAGTGAATAGGAGAGTAAGGAGTCACTTTCAAACCAGTCACACCTTGGTTATTTCTGGGTGAACCTGGACAAGACATTCTCTCTCTTTTGACCTCAGTTCCTTTCTCTGTAAAGTAGGGATATTAATAGTTGTTGGGTTGTTGTAGGGATCAAAGTAGATAAAACATGTAAAGTGTTTTGCAAGTAGTATTGGCTTCTGTTAAGCATTGTTATTTTGTTCTTTGTTATTATTTTATTACTATTTTCTACTTCTTTGACCCAATCATATATAGAATCATAAAATATCAGACATTGCATGGATCTTGGAGATTATGTCATCCAATCTTCTTGTTTTTTTAAATATTTATTTATTCTTTTTGTACAAATGATGTTTTTTATACATTAATAAAATATTCTTGTTTAAGAGTAAACAGAATACCCCCTCCTCCCACAAAATAAAAACTCACTTGAGCGATAAAGGGGAGAGAAAAAAATTAAAATTTAAAAAATAATAGTAATAATTGTAGGCATGGCCAGGTGGCACAATGGACGGAACCCCAGCCCTGGAGCCAAGAGCACCCAAGCCCATATCTGGCCCCATATACCCAACAATCACCCAGCCATGTGACATGCAAGTCACCCCACTGCCCTGCAAAAAACAAAAAGAAAAAGACCCAAAATAAAATAAAATAGTAATAATAGTAGGGGTGGCTGGGTGGTGGATGGAGCACTGGCCCTTGAGCCAGGAGCACCTGGGTCCAAATCCAGCCTCAGACACCGAACGATCACCCTGCTATGCAGCTCCAGGCAGGCCACCCAGACCCATTTGCCCTGCACCCCCCCCAAATAATAAAAAATGTGCTTCAGTCTGTGTTCCAACACCACTAGCTCTGTCGCAGGTGGATCACATTCTTTATGATAAGTCCATCACAAAAGTTATTTCCATATTTTTGCACCATTGCCATTGCTGATCACAACTCCCTCCTTTTGTATTTCTCCACTACCATATACTATATTTTCTCTCTCCTTTCACTCTGTCTCTGCTGTAGGGTAGCTGAGTGGTGCAGCAGACAGATCCCTGGTCCTGGGGCCAAGAGCCCCCGAGCCCCTCTACCACCCCTTAGGCCCAGCATCCACCTGGCCCTATGGTCCTGGACAGGCCATCCAATCCCAGCCCCTTGCAAGAAATAAAAAGTAAAATGTGTTATATCAGACTACTCTCCCCCCACGGTCCAGCCTCTCCTCCATCACTCACATCCCCCCTTCCCCCTGTCCCCCCCTTTTCTCCTTATTCCAGATGCCTATACCCAATTGAGTATATATATATGCTGTTTCCTCTCCTAGCCACCTCTGATGACAGTGAAGATTCCCTCATTCCCCCTTGCCTTCTCCCCTTTCCATATCATTGCAACAGCTCATTGTAATAAAGAAAAAACTTATTATATGAGATATCTTGGCCTATTTCCCCTCTCCTTTTTCTTTCTCCCATTACAGTTCCTTTTTTTTCTATTGACTCCATTTTTACACCATATTTTATCTTCAAATTCAGCTTTCTCCTGTGCTTCAACTATAAAAGCTCCCTCTACCTGCTCTATTAATTGAGAAGGTTCATATGAGTATTATCAGTGTTATTTTTCTATGCAGGAATACATGCAGTTCATCATCATTAAGTCCCTCATATTTTCCCCTTCTCCACTCTCTATGCTTCACCTGAGTCCTGTATCTGAAGATCAAACCTTCTGTTCAGCTCTGGCCATTCCAATAGGAACATTTGAAATTCCCCTGGTTCATTGAAAGTCCATCTTTTTCCCTGGAAGAGAACATTCAGCCTTGCTGGGTAGTTGATTCTTGGCTGCATTCTAAGCTCTTTTGCCTTCTGGTATATTATATTCCAAGCCCTACGAGCTTTTAATGTAGTTGCTGCTAAGTTCTGTGTGATCCTGACTGCAGCTTCACAGTATTTGAACTTCTGTCCTTCTGGCTGCTTGTAATATTTTCTCTTTGACTTGGGAGTTTCTGAATTAGGCTATTATATTCCTAGGGGTTGGTTTTTTGGGATCTCTTTCTCAGGGGGATTGGTGGATTCTCTCCATTTCTATTTTGCCCTCTGCTTCTAGAATATCAGGGCAATTTTCCTGTAGTAATTCTTTGCAAATGATGTCAAGGCTCTTTTCCTGATTATGACTTTCAAGTATTCCAATAATTTTTAAATTATCTTTCCTAAGTCTGTTTTCCATATCAGTTGTTTTTTCAATGAGATGTTTCACATTTTCTTCTAATTTTTCATTTTTTTCAGTTTTGAAGTAATGAATCCTGGTTTCTCATAAATTCATCAATCTCCCTGAGTTCTATTCTTTGTCCAAAGGACTTGTTTTCCTCAGAGAGTTTTCTTATCTCTTTTTCCATCCGGCCAATTTTGCTTTTTAAAGCATTCTTCTCCTCAATAACTTTTTGAACTGTTTTATCCATTTGACCTAAGCTGGTTTTTAGCATGCTATTTTCTTCAGCATTTTTTTTTGGATTTCCTCAATTAAGCTGCTAACCTCATTTTCATGTTTTTCCTGCATCTCTCTCATTTCTTTTCCCAGTTTTTCTTCTAACTCCCTCATTTGCCAATCTTCTTATTTTACAAATGGGAAAATTAAAGCCCAGAAAAGGACAGTGACTTGGTCACAGAGATACAGACCAGTCAATGGCAGAACCAGGGTTTGGACCCTCTTGCCTCTCAATCTATCCAAGAGATATGAACTTTAGGGAAAGAACATTAGTTTATATTTCCATAGTCTCCTTTGGATTTCTCCATCATTCTCCTTTACAGGAGTCCCATGATCTTGTAAGTTTGCATCAGCCTTAGTAACCATACCTCATCAATACCTTCTACCTTTCTGACTGGAGGGCCAGGAGTAGAGTTCTTCCCCAATCCCAAAGCTCCATTGAAGAAGGGAACTCTGATGGGTCACTTATTCCTTAATCAGCTACATCCTTACTTCTGCATCATTCCCTTGCTCCACAAGCCTTCCTTGCCCCTCTTTTTCCGTTTCCTTTTGGGAATTGTCTTCCCCATTAGAATGTAAGCTCCTTGAGGGTAGGGACTTTCTTTCTTTTTCCTAATTGTATCCCCAGGGCTTGTCAGAATGACTGGCACATGGTAGACACTGAAGAAATGTTTGTAGACTAACTGCCTTTAAGTCTTACTGAGCATTGGAGAGACAGGCAAACTATACAGAAAAGGCAAGTCCAAATAAAGGAGAATATCACTCAAGTTTGGTTATAAAGACAGCATGTCAGTCAGCCAAAGGTATCTCAAACTGTCTTCGTAGTCCCTTATTTTTCCCCCCTTCTTTTCTGCCATCTAGGGGTAATTAGTTTCCTTAGCTCTCATTAGATGAATCAGTTAGTAGATTCCCAGAGCTTTTCCTTATCTACAATATGGCCAACTATTCTATCCTCAAAGAAGATTATAGATTAGATTGTTATAAGAGGAAAAGACTCATTAATCTTCTGGTGCATTAAAGATTATGAAATACATTAATACTTGGGAAATCATATTATTTGAATGGGATCAAAACTACAGATTCACAGGATAACCCACACTGGTGAGCAGTGAAATAATAGGTGAGGTGTTGGGTAAATATTCATGAGGTTTCCACCAAAGACTGGCATCCCAAAGACTGGCTCAGAAGAGAACCCAATAATAACCCTCTGTCATATGTGAATAGCTCTTCAGAGTGTCCAAAACCCTTTCCCTGATATCATCTCATTTGATCCTGACAACAATTTCATGAGGTTGGCAAGGTGAGAATTATTGTTCCTACTTTCTAGATGAAAAAAAAATCAAGTCTTGGAATGACTTACCCAGGGGTATGAGGCATTTAATAAGAAAGAGGCTGGATCTGTAGTCAGAAATTTAAATCTTGTCTCCATCACTTTGTGACTTTAGGCAAGCCACCTAGTTTCTTCTCTGGGCTTCCATGTCTTTATCTATGGGAGGAAGGGATTGGGTTGGATAACTAAAAAATGTTCTTTGGACCTCTAAGCCTATGATTCAGAGTGGACCAAATGGGAATAAAAACCATCACTTCCTATTCCATATCTATGTTCTACTCTCCAGTGCCTTCTCCTTGAGATCTACCTAAACTTCAAGGTCTCAAGAAGTTTCCCAAAACCCAAGAGAAGTTGAATTATTTGATTAGGGTCATGAAGCTAGTAAATGTCAGAAATGGGATTCAAACCAAGTCTCCCTGACTCCAGGGACAGTGCTTTTCCCACTACACTGCTTTGTTTCTCACCTTTAAGCCCAATTCAATTGCTACTCAGCAATAATTATCCTCTATCCTCTATCCCAGACCTCACCTATTACTTTTGCTTTACAAATAAAAGAGCAATGTGATACAATTATAGCATAATATTCTATATCATGATTACCTCTTTGTATTTCTTATCCCCTACTAGATTGGAAACTGCTGGTGGACAGGGAATACTGTATCTCTGATATACCATATCTGAATACTGTATATATATATATATACATATATATGTATATATATATATATATATATATATATATATCCTGAGCCTATCATACACAATAGACACAATAAATTCTTGTTGAATTGAATAGAATTAAATTGAATGAATGAATGAAGCATTTATTACTGTATCCTTGATACATTGAACACTGTATCGTCCTCCAGTAGCCATCACAGATTTCTATCCCCAACAAATACAGTAAATTCTTGTTGAATTGAACTGAATTAAAGTTAAGTTGAGAATCACTGAAAGGATGATTGAGTGAAGTATTTGTCTGTGTTTACTATGTACAAAACATTGTGCTAAGAGCTGGGGACACAAACAGAAAACTGAGACTCCTTACTCTAAAGGAGCTCCCATTCTTATGGGGGGGGACAACAATATTGAGGAAGGGTAAGTGGAAAGTCCCTACTTTCTTAGGGTGCAGCAGTGAAGCAGATGATAATGCCTCTTCTTCAATGTCATTTCTCTTCATAAAATCATCTCATTTTCTGATACTGAACTATTTGACAGGACTAAAGACTCTGGTAGCAAAAATTCTTTTTTTTTTCCAGGCCTTCAGTTACTGTACTGTATAACCTCTGCAGGAGCAGGTGCCAGGCTGCATCTCTAGATTTGTACAGGTTAGCTCCTCAATGATGACTGTGGGGGCTCTGAGCTATTTCTAAGATACCTGGGTTCTCTACAAACATGCCACTGGGTTACATGTGACCCACAACAGTCCTGTGTGGGATCCAACCAGATTAAAATGTAACTGGGAAATATTTAACAAGTAAAAAATACAATAAGGCATAGATAATGGTACTATGTAATTTTCTAAGTCAATATGTGGTCTATGGATCTTTGGGCTTAGTTGCCTCATTTTTATTTGAAATAGTCTATGTCAAGATCTGTGGAAGATAATGGTCAAGGTGGTGAGGGTATTTTACTTACTTGGCCCATACTACCTCCTGTTTCTCTCTCAGAGTGCCCTGCTGCTTTCTCTTCTCTCCCGCCACCATACCCAGTCCATTAAAATTTTCCACATTCTGCTTATCTATCAATTAATCTATCAATTTATGTGCTTCTTGGGTTTCTCCCAATTTGCTAAGAAGTTTTACCATTTACCTTTACCTCCCACTCTCATCCTTAAACATTCTTAGGTGGTACATAGAGTGTTGGACTTGAGGACATAACTTGGGGATACCTGAGTTTGAATTCTGTCTCCAGCACTAGCTATGTGACCCTGGGCAAGTCACTTAATTGACATCATCCTCAGTTTCCTCCTCTGTAAAATGCAGATAATTATAGTACCTACTTCATAGAGTTATGGGGACAAATTGAAATAACATAGGAAAAATGCACAGCAAACTTTAGGATGCTATATCAATTCTAATTAATGTATTCTTTCCCCCACCCTTTAGGCTCATGACTTCAGGAAAATAAAAAGTATAGCCCATCCTTCCAATAAAATGTCAAGTCTCCTTTAACCACACATATATCTTTCCAGGGAATTTTGTCATATCTTATATCAGGGCAGGGGAAAAATACCCCAGCATATTTTTGTAGGCCAAATCAAAGCCTAGGAGTAGATACCAGCAAAAACATCAAAGGAGAAATTGAGATAGAGGTCATCCCTTCACTATAATCTACCTGGCTCTACCTAGAGGGATTTTGTTCCTCACATTTATCTTTCCTATTAATTTGCATGTGACCCAAAGAATCTTGAGCTGAGATAAAAATGAAGTTTTGCCATTTTTCATAACTTTCTTTGACCAAGTCCTTTTCCCATGTCCCTTGAAATGGATTTGGAGGCACAAGATCACCACAAGGAACTTAAGCAAATTTATAAGGATTTTCTAACCTTAAGTCAAAAACAGATTTGTTACAGTGACTCTGCCTTGATGAGTAGCAAGGCCAAGTTCAAAGATAGGTTAAAGCCAAAGTCATATATATCATGATGATAACAGCAGCCAATGTATTTTTTTTTTGCTACTGGATTTAGTTGTGTTTAATTCTTTGTGACCCCAGTTGGGGTCTTTTTGGCAGAGATCCTGGAGTGTTTTGCCATTTCCTTCTCCAACTCATTTTACAAATGAAGAATTGAGACAGTTAAGTGACTTGCCCAGGTTCACCCAGGTATTTCATGTCTGCACCACTTAGCTACCCCAATTATAGGATGGAAGTTGAGTGCAAGTTAGATGGAACGGATTCCTAGAATCTTTTATTCAACTCATCTACTATTTATTGTTTGCAGTACATATATGGTACTTTTGTTAGCACTGAAAGATATCAAACTTTGATGAATAATGATTCCTAATTTCATGGCAACTACAGTCCAGTGAGGTGAGAGCAACAGGTACAGATAATGATTATATAGTCCTATAACCTTGCACCAGTTTCACAGGATATTCTAATGATCAGACCTTTCAGGTGGACTCAGACTCTTGTATTCTCAGGGTTCTATCCTTGATCCCCAGGCATAGGTTGACTGGCTGGAAAATAGTACTTTCTATCCTCTCCATGACTGATTCATACTCTGATTTACAAGATGATGGTCACAATTCTTTGAATTAACACCGTGTAATTCCTCCAAACTTGAATCTACAATGTACTGGTTTGAGACAACTGTTAGAAGGAACATGAGTAAATGGTGACTAGGTGACTAAGGTAGCCCTTAGGCTGTCATTTGTTTTATAAGAGGAAAATGCACTGTTCCTCACATAGTAAGGAAAGGTAAAATTCAGAGTGGGCTCTGACTAGAGTCATTCAAGTGAATTGGGGGCCAAATCAGAAGAGAATAGAATGGGGGGGGATAAAAATATCAAGTCACCAGGGTAGCAATTCTTTATAATCCCTGTCTTCTTTTTTTTTTTTTTAGGTTTTTGCAAGGCAAACGGGGTTAAGTGGCTTGCCCAAGGCCACACAGCTAGGTAATTATTAAGTATTTGAGACCAGATTTGAACCCAGGTACTCCTGACTCCAGGGCCGGTGCTTTATCCAATGTGCCACCCCTTATAATCCCTGTCAATATAAAGAAAGGTGGGGCAGCTAGGTAGCTCTGTGGATAGTATATCAGTCCTGGAGTCAGGAGGACCAGAATTCAAATCCGGCCTCAGACATTTAATAATTACCTAGCTGTATGCTTGGGCAAGTCACTTAACCCCGTTGCCTTGCAAACAAAAAACAAAACAAAAAAAAAAAAAAAAACAGAAAGGCAGAAAATGCAAAGATCTCTTTGGAAAAGCAAGAAATGTTGACACTCAAGACCAGATACAGATCTTAGAAGTTCTGTCAGTTTCTATCAATCTAAAAATATTTTCTCATGTTTCCTCATGAATGAAATGTTTCCTCATGGAAACTGAATGGAATAGGGCAGATGAGCCTTAGACCTTTCCTCAGGAAGGCTAGAGCCCCCAGTAACAGGACCAGGGCCACAAGTCCCTGGATTTCCACATTTTGTTCTGCTGTTGTGGGGGTAGGGGTAGGGGAGGGGGTGTGGAGAACAAACTGTTCTGCAGTTGGAGGGAGCCTTCTGCAGCATGTATAGTTACATAATTCAGAGAGTTCTGTCAAATGAAGCTCAGTTCCTTGATATTGTGATATTGCTTTTTAAAAAAAGGCCAAGGTCTCCCACTGCATCCAGGTCCATTTCCAGTCATCCTGGTTTACATCTATCTGGGGCTCTCAAGGAGAAAATGAAGCTGATGACTTTGGACAGGCCTCCATCAATAAAATCCATGTCATGGCATCACCTGATGTCATGGTCTTCTTCTACTGGGTAGAGGAAGCACCTATCTTCCTAGAAGCTGAAGTTGAAATCTCTTAGTTCTAAGCTAAAAGATGGGTAGGATTTCTCATTCTTCTTATTGGGAAGAGGTAACATCATATGAAGAGAGTAGTTCAAATAGAACATTATCTAGTAGAGATCTCCTGCCCCAAAAGCAGACACAGCAGGCATAACATTATGGCATCACCAGAAGATATTGGCAGTGAATAAGTTGTGAGTTACTTCTCCATGAGAGAAGTATCCTGGCCATATGGTCTCTCTCCTCATGACCACTCTTCACACTAATGCCAGAAATATTTGTGGAAGAATGAACCCCAAGTTTATGGGAGAAATGGTCTATTGCCATTTTTGTTACAGTACTTTTTCAAGAAATGCCTTTATATCCAACTAACTGCCTCTTCTGACTGACAAGTAAAAGCAAACACATCAAATGGGCTATGCGCTATGTGCTAGGAATTTATCTTTAATTGGATGTGAATCCTGTTTGCTTGAACCTGGTTGGATTTATTTGCCTGGGGGCATAGTCCACTTTGGTGAGTCACACTGCAAGCATGTGGCACTCATGATATGGGGGAGGTAAATTAATCTGATTATTTTCTGTGTCCTAGGAGCCGGCTAATGCATTCACGAAATGGTCACTGAACGCATCCCATTAGGTTGCTTCATACAGCCTCTCTGTTTATCCAGCCAATTAGGGCAAATCTGATCAACTCCAAACCGAATTATAAATAGAGCCAGGGCCTAATAGAGATCAAGAGGCTGAGGAAGAGCAACAATAGGAGACAGAGACTAAGTGCAGGAAGAGAAAGCTTCAGGTTTTTATTACAGAAAAAGGTCTGAATGCTCTGAACCCAGGTAGAACAAGGAGTTTTTCTCCCAACATCTTCAGTAAAAAGGTACCAGTCACTGCATCAATCAGGGAAGCCAGGGAGAGAATGCAGAACGAGGGAGACCCCGTCTGGACATGGGCATTTTGTGCACAGCTAAGATACTGTCGATTCCTTTTACTGAAAGCATTCAGCCTGGGCCTTTGGACAAAAGAAGCCTGGGACAAGAATGTTTCCAAGAGACAACCCCAGACTTGGCCATGATCAGATAGAAATGGAGGTAAAGGGCAAATCGTGTCCTTGATTCTTTGGGAAGTGCAGATGACAATGGACCTTTCTGCTCTTAGCCCAATTTTCTGTTCAGTCTTGATGATGAGACACCAGAAGAGCAGAGGCCAAACATTTCTGCTCTACATTCTCAGTCCCTCCTCCCTCTGTCTCTCATAATCTATCTCTCCATCTCTGTCTCTGTCTATCTGTTAGTCTGTCTCTTTTCTTCTATCTCTCGCTCTCCATTTGTCTCCATCTCCGTTAGTCTGTCCCTCTCCCCTCCCTCTCTCCATCTCTGTCTCTCTTTCTCAATCTCTGCCTCTATATCTGTCTCTATCAGTCTGTTTGTCTGTCTGTCTGTCTCCTTCTGTATCATTCTGTCTTTCTATCTCTGTCCATCTCTGCTTCTGTCCCTGTCTCTGTCTATGTTTGTCTTTCTCTCTCTCTCTCTCTCTCTCTCTCTCTCTCTCTCTCTCTCTCTCTCTCTCTCTCTCTCCATCTGTCTCCTCTCAGTCTCTGTCTCTGTATCCTTCTCTGTCTCTGTACCTGTCTCTGTCAATGTTAATCTTCTGTCTCCTCTCTCTCTCTCTCTCTCTCTCTCTCTCTCTCTCTCTCTCTCTCTCTCTCTCTCTCCTTCTGTCTCTATCTGTTCTCTTTCTGTCTCTCATCTGTCTTTGTCTATCTGTTAGTATAGAGCTCTCTCTCTCTCTGTCTTTCTTTATCTTCTCTATCTCTGACTCTGTCTCCGTCTCTATATCGCAGTAAAACTAAAACTACTCTGCTCTGCTCCCTGTTTCTCAAACAGCACTCCCCATTTCTTGCTTTGTCCTTTTTTTTAACTCATGGACCTTTAGGGTACAGCTCAGATTCCTCCTCCCCATGAGACCTTTCTTGATCCACCTATAGCATGTGCTCTGGCCCTTCTCCCTGCGACCAGGCATGCTACTCTGTGTCTCCCCAGTCTCAGGTTCCCTCAGGTGTGTGTGTGTGTGTGTGTGTGTGTGTGTGTGTGTGTGGCTGGGGGGGGGGTTCTCTTGTATCCACCATGAGTTCAAATACCCATTGTCAGGGGACCAGTAGCACCCCAGTTCCATTTATCCAGTTAAAATCAGTAGCTCTTATAAAAGGATATTTACTTCAAAGATAAAGCAAGAAGAAGAGGATGAATGATTCCCAGTGCTTGTATATAGACTTTCCCTTTACTACCTTACTCTCTGGGAGAGTAGGCTCAAAGCTTAGCTCAATTCTCACCTAGTATTGGTCCTACCAAGTTTACATTCAAAAGTTACTATGCTTGGGGGCAGCTAGGTGGAGCAGTGGATAAAGCACCAGCCCTGGAGTCAGGAGTACCTGGGTTCAAATCTGGTCTCAGACACTTAATAATTACCTAGCTGTGTGGCCTTGGGCAAGTCACTTAACCCCACTGCCTTGCAAAAAAAGCCTAAAAAAAAAGTTACTATGCTTGACTAAACCCTTCCGTGGGCTGGGATCCTGAAGGCCACTTGCGTGAGATATTAATGCTGGGATGATGACCAAACCTGACTTGGGTTCTGGCTTCCTGGAAGCTTGATGTGGATGGATAGTACACTAGGCTTAAGAGTCAGAAAGATCTTATTTCAAATTCAGCCTTTCTAGCTCTGTGACCCTGGGCAAGTTGATTAACTTTTGCCTACCTTATTTTCTTCAGCTATTAAAAAGGAGATCATAATGGCACCTACCTCATAAGGTAAGGATCAAATAAAAATTGATTTGTAAAGCTCTTAGTATAATGTAGGTGTTTAATTAAAGCTTGTCCCCTCTTCCTTTTTTGAGGATTCTGATGGCTCCATCTCCCTACCCATATCTAAGATTGCTCTCCTTACACCTAGAAAAAGAGCAATCCAAAAGGCCAAAGAAGTCCCATTTCTCAGGGGCCATATGAAGGTGAAGATACCATGCCTCTTCCCCCCTTAAAATGTGGTTTCTTGTAACCCAGTGTTAATGTGGGCCAACAGAATACAGCTAAAGATCATGTTGTTAACATATAGCCAAAGATGACATAAGCTTTTTTGGCAACAAGGGCAATTCCCACTCTATAGCCAATCAGGAAAGGCTCTTGCTATCTACAAAACTGCTCAGCTAGAACCAGTTTTGAAATGTCCATACATGCTCTACAATCTCTCCAAGTTGCATCCCTTCCACGTGATCATTATCTAAGGCACTCTGCCCATGCATTAGACTCCCATTTTTCCTCTCTTAGGATACTCTCTTGAAATTTTGTGTTATTGGGGGCAGCTAGGCGGCTCAGTGGATAGAGCGCCAGTCCTGGAGTTAGGAGGACCTGAGTTCAAGTCCAGTCTCAGACACTTAATAACTACCTAGAAGAGGGAGTATTTACTTTTTATTTCTAATGCCTAACACAATCCCTTGCTAAATGAGCCCAGTTTTTTCACTAGAATTTGACTATCTCCTGAACTCCAAATACTGTGCTCTTTCTATCATCTCGACTGTGTGTTTTTTCTTTATTATTACAGGCTGAAATAACCATCAAATACAGCCTTGATGGTGAAAAGATGTCCCAAAGGAGCCACGTGGTCTTGAGAAATATGTGTGGGTAGTTCCACCCAATTTACCTTGGTGATAGAGAAGAAGCAGCATTCTATGAGACTTTGCATTTTTGATTTTTGTTAAATTGTAAGTTATTTTATTTTTAAATCTCCCCAGACATTGAAGAGAAATAAGATAGAAGTGGGAAAGAGAGTGATTTCTAGAATGCCAAGAGATGATCCTGAAGGCAAAGCCTCTATAGCCTTTACAAAGCTTATTTAGGGGAAGGTGGGTGGAGGAGTGGATAGAGGAAGACATCTTCCTAAGTTCAAATCTAACCTCACACACTTACCAATTGTGGGATTCTGACAAGTCATTTAACCTCTGCTTCTCTCAGTCTTCTCACATGTAAAATGGGAGAATAAGAGCATCTACCCCCCATAGTTATTGTGAGGATAAAATGTGATAATATTTGTAAATGACTTAACACATAATAGATGATTAGTTTCCTTCCTTCCTATTCCTTATTCACAAAAATTTTAAGCTTTTGAGAATAGTTAAAAGGATATCATATATACCCATAAAATCTTAGAGTCATAAAAGGTATTATAAATCCTAATAAAACCTTCATTAAACAGAGGAGGAAACTGAGACCTGGGTGGGGGAAAGACTTGACTAAACTTACATATCTAATCTTTATGATCTATTTCAAATGCTAATAATAATAATAACAATAATAATCTTATTTAAAATATATATCAATTTTAATTAATAATTAATAGAAACATTCTTGTGTGAAATTATAGGGCAGCCAGATGGTACAGGAGGACATGAGTTCAAATCCAGGCTCAGATACTTACTAGCTGTAAGACCCTGGACTAGTAACTTAATCCCAATGCATCCAAGAAAGAAAATTGTTATAGTGCTTTTAATATTCATAAAGCATATCACATGTGCTATTACATTTGTTCCTCACAAGAACCCTGTGAGTGAGGTACTATTATTGCCTCTATCCTATATGAGGAAATCAGGGCTGACAGAGGGGAAGTGACTTGCCCAAGGTCACACAATTAGTAAGTGTCCGAGATCGAATTCTAACTCTGGTCTTCAACTTCCAAACTTTCCCCTCTGTAACACCTGGCTACCTACTTCATCTTTGTTCTTCTCTCCTTGCTTTTTTCATAGGTTGTCACTCATACCTGGAATCAATCTGTCAATTAGTCAAATTAAATATTTATTAAGTGCATACAAAGAACTAGACAATGAGGCTACAAAGGCAAATGGGGAAACAGTCCCTGACCTAAAATACATTAAAAGGGAGTTTAGGGGTGGCTAGGTGACGCAGTGGATAGAGCACCGGACCTGGAGTCAGGAGTACCTGAGTTCAAATACAGCCTCAGACACTAAATAATTACCTAGCTGTGTGGCCTTGGGCAAGCCACTTAACCCCATTGCCTTGCAAAAAAAACGGGGGGGGGAGGGTTTATAGAGAGAGATTCAGAAATTCAAATATCAAGAACCCATGGAAGTTGGTCCTTGAGGTAAGTCTTGAAGGAAGTCAGAAATCCAATGAGGCGGAAGTGAGGAGAGAGGGCATTCCAGGGATCAGACACAGTCAACGTAAAGACATAAAGATGGGAGATGGAACATGTAAGAAATACCAGGTTGAGCTAGACCACAGAGTTTGAGAAGGGGACTGATGCATAATGAAGCTGGAAATATTGAGGCCAGCTTATGAAAGGCTCTTAAAACCACACCAAGGGGCAGCTAGGTGGTGCAGTGGATAAAGCACCGGCCCTGGAGTCAGGAGTACCTGAGCTCAAATGTGACCTCAGACACTTAATAATTACCTAGCTGTGTGGCCTTGGGCAAGCCACTTAACCTCATTTGCCTTGCAAAAAAACCTAAAAGAAAAGGAAAAAAAACCTACCAAGGAGATTCTATTTCGTTTTATAAAGGCAAAGGGAGCCAATGGAGTTTTTTTCTTAAAGGGACAGCATGGCCCAGCCTTTGACAGCAACTTGTGAAGAAAGAATTGGAATAATCTGAGGTATAAGCAAGGAGTCAATTGTACCCATTTAGGGACTGAACTAAGATGTTAACTATTTGAGCAGGAGAAGGACAAACATGAGAAATATCTTGGGAGTAGAAATTTCAAGATTTGGAAGCCTAGTGGTCACCATGAAAAGAAATGTGAAAACTATATTTGTATAAATACAAACCTTTTTCCTCTCTCTTGATTTCTTTCACAGATATGCCTGCTAAGGGTATGAGTAGGTCAAAGAGGATGCATAGTTTTATAATTTGGGGGGCATACTTCCAAATTTTTTCCCAGAAAATCTGGACCAAGTCACAGTTTTTCCACAGCCCTTCTGACATTTGTCATTTTCCTGTATGGTCATCTTTGCCAATCTGATGGGTGCAAAAGGGAAACCCCAAATGACTTTAATTTGCATTTCTCTAATTAATAGTGATTTAGAGTATTTTTAAAATGTGGTTATTGATCACTAGCATTTCTTCCTTTAAAAACTTCCTATTCAGACTTGTACAAATTGATGCTAAGTGAGATGAGCAGAATCAGAGGCACTATGGGTGACACAACTCATACAACTAGTAAGTGTCTGCGTTCAGGAAGCTGTGTTGTCCTGACTCTACACCTATCACTATGGCACCACCTAGTATATCTTTTTTTTTTTTTTTTACTCCTTTTATTATGTGCAGGAACAAAAATCAGAGGACTGAGAAAACTGTAAAGTACCGGCCCTGGAGTCAGGAGTACCTAGGTTCAAATCTGGTCTCAGACACTTCATAATGACCTAGCTGTGTGGCCTTGGGCAAGCCACTTAACCCCATTGCCTTGCAAAAAAAAAAAAAAAACCCTAAAAAAAAAAATAAAGTACCCGGTGGCAAAGGTTTCCCAGAGGTTTCCCTTAACATTGTCCTTGGAGACAGAAAAGCTTTTCTAACCACTATCTTTGTGAACTAACCACACCTAGGAAATCAGACAAGTGTAGCTATGTGGTACCATATGGATAGAGTGCCAGGTCTGGAGTCAGGAAAACTCATCTTTTGGCCCTAGAAACTTATTGACTATGTGACCCTGAACAAGTCACTTGACCCTATTTACCTCAGTTTCCTCATCATCAAATGAGCTAGAGAAGGAAATGGCAAGCCAAGAAAATATCAAATCAGGTCACAAAGAGTCAGACCTAACTGATATGGGTAAAAAGAACAACTAAAGGAAATCATTCTATGAGTGGAGGAACGTTGGAAGGTGAAACCTAGAAGTATGGGGTTTTTGAAAAATGAAAAATAGGCCCAAAGAAATGGCCTGTTAGAGATTTTCTGCATCGGAGACCCAGTTGGTAGCCCTCGTCAATCATGCAGTTCATATTTCCATTAAATATTGGTGGTCTAGATAGAATGGAGACCAGGCAGTGTGGAGTCAGGTATTTAGGAAAACAAAAGTTTTAAGTCTATTTCAACATTCTATAATATACACTGGAAAGGGCTACCAGTTAAGAGATCTAATAATTAGAAGCGTGCCATAGAAAAACGAGCAGAGAAATTATCAAGGACAGGACAAGCTGATAAAGGAGAAAAATGAGAAAATAACCTAGGGAAAGAGCCAATGCAATGAACAAGGACTTTGTGATGAAGAAAATTGAGTCAAAAACCTCTGAGGAAAATGAAAGTATTGTAATAAATTCTGTAAGTCCCCAAGAAATGATAATGGAGCAATTCCAAAAACTTCTATAATGATCCAGAAGAACAATGTGATAATTAAGACAAGAGAGAGAATAACAGAAATTAAAGTGCTCAAGGAAAAAAATCAATAAGACTAACAAGAGAAAAGGATATAAAACTAACAGAGTTTCTCCCAAACAGAATATCCTCTGAGGCAACTGATGCAGCAGGGCTTGGAGTCAGGAAGACCTGAGTTCAAATGTGGCCCCAGATGCTAGCTGTGTGACCCTGGGCAAGTCACTTAACTTTTGTCTGCCTTAGTTTCAGAAAACAGATGATATTTTCAAAGTACTGAGCTATATAAATGCTTATAGTTATTTTCTCCTGAACAAAATCAGATAACTGCACGTTCTGAATCTTCCTCTTCTCCCCCTCTACAGCGACCAACTTTCTTTTGACCCTAGACTGATCCTAGGACAAGTCATATTTATGAGCCCCATCCCACAAATGACTGATAGAATTCAGAATATAACTAAAATTAAACCTTGTGCCAGATCACTGTAGCTCACCCTCTTCTCCATCCTGCTTTAGACTCCCTTCCCTCCGGTACCGTGTCAGATGGCATTTTGACAAGTCCCATAATTCTGGGTTCCACCTTCCTATCACTCCAACCACATTGCTTTAGTTTTTAAAAAGGTCTGAAACACTGTTAAGGCTTAGCATCAAAAGCTCAACTATGTAGCCGCCATCAGGGGATTGGGTGCTCTGGATCTAAAGACTTGTTGCTGTTGTTTTGTTATTGGTGTTTGTACTTCATTCTTGAAGAAGACCATGACATGTGAGTGAATTGAATTTAAATGAGGAAGGGCTTCGTAAAGTCACCGGTCTCACTTTCTCACCTGGAGCCATCTGGGTCCAGTGGCCAGATATGGATCAGGACCTCTAGAAATGACCCTCCCAAGGACCATGAGCTGTGAGAAAGGAATTGGAGAAGCTACTTGGCTGGTATCAATTAGTTTTATTTATGCTCTTCTTGTTTCTGTTTTGATTGCATTGTTGGGTACTTTTCTCATTGTTTTTAAGATGTTAAGGGAGGGGCTGAGCCCAGGTTATCACTTATTCTGACATCTTGAATTCTTATTCTTTTTTTTTTACAGGATGCGTAATTTTATCAATATAATGAACTCTTCATGAGGAATTTCCCATGAAAACTAGTACCTCTTCTACAGTTACCTGGGTCCCCAAAAGGTTAAGTCACAGTGACTTGCCCAGAACTGATGATGATGATGATGATGATGATGTTAATTGTTCTTTATTCTTGAAGAACATGACATCAGGGAGGCGATGTCATGACATGCTCATGACTTAGATTTGAGAGAGGGGTGAGATTTGAGAGAGGTGCTAAGTTACCAGCCTTATTTTTTCCCCTATAGCCATCTGGATTCAGTGGCCAGATATGAATCAGGACAATTGAAGATAGCTCCTGATGCAATACAGTCATGATTAAGTGATTTGCTCACAGTCACACAACTAGTAAGTGTCTGAGGCTGAATTTGAACTCAGATCCTCCTAAGGTGCTCTACCCATGGCACCATCTAGCTGCCCAGGATTATGCAACTAATATCTAGAAGAGGCAGGATTAGAACCCAGGTCATTCTGATGTTAAGGTCAACAGACTATTTACTATCCCAAGCTTCCTCTGTTTTCAGTGATTTGCTTTGAAGGACATATTAACTTTATTTTCTTTGTAAATAACTCAAAGACTTTTCATGACAAGATATAAAATTAGACTTATACAAAAATATGATTTCATAGTTGCAAGGCATATTTAAGACTAGTCAGCCAAAACTTCCTCTGAGTATAAATCCTTTTAAAAATACCCCCAGTAAGTGATAACTTAGCCTCTTCTCAAGTCTGTCATTATGAAAAATATATAAAGTGTCTACTTTTTTTTTAGTTTTTTTCTTTTGCAAAGCAATGGGAGTTAAGTGACTTGCCCAAGGTCATACAGCTAGGCAATTATTAAGTGTCTGATACCAGATTTGAACTCAGATCTTCCTGACTCCAGGACCAGTGCCCCTAGTATCTATTAACTTTTGAGGCAGTTGGGTGGTTGATAGAGTACCTGTCTTGGAGTCAGGAAGACCTCTTCCTGAGTTCAAATCTTGCTTCAGACACTTACCAGTTGTGTGATTCTGAGCAAATCACTTAACCCCGTTTGCCTCAATGTCCTCATTGGAGTGGTTTGCATTTATAAAATGAACTAGAGAAGGAAATGCAAACCACTCCAATATCTTTGCCAAGAAAATCCCAAATGGGGTCATGAAAAGTCAAATACAGCTTAACAAAAAGATTAACTTTAACAAGATAGGAATAAAACTGTTTTGTTTATTTCTATGTCAACTTCTTAACTCCTTTTATTCTGTAATTTTTTCATAGATTTTGTTTCTGTTCTTATTATTATTCACACAATATTCCTTCACTCCAAAGAACTTCATGTAAATCTTCCTGTGGTTCTCTGAATTTGTCTTCGTTGCCATTCCTTATGACATTCCATTTCATTATATACCATAATTTTTTCAGTGATTTAATCCAATCACTACCCACAGATCATTTTCAGTTTTTTCCCAATCCCCCAAAGTGATTTTTCTAAAGTTTAGGTCTGTTCATGTCATCTTCCCACTAACACGCTCCATAAATTTCCAGATCCAGTATAAATTTCTCTATTAGATATTTAAAGCTTTTCATCCACAGGACCCTTCTTAAACTTCCAGTCTCCTTACAATTCACTCCTTTCCTCAAATTCTCTGATCTAGTTAAACCAGTCTATTTGCTTTTCTTTGCATAGTCTCCACCTTTGGGCTCTATGCTGGTGGCCATCTCCCCATATTTGGCATGTTCTTCCTCTTCATCTCTATCTCCTGACATCTCTGGGTTCCTTTAAGACTCAAATAAAATCTCAGTTTCCGCAGGAGGTTTTCCGCTGTCTCTCCCCAGCCCCAGTCTTGCTGGTATCTTCCTTCTGAGATCACCCTCCAACTATTCTATTTATATAGTGTATGGATCTACTTATTTACATGCTGTGATCCCCAGGATATGAATTCATTGACCACAGAGCTATCTTTCCCTTTCTTTGTATTCCCATCCCTCAACATATACTCAGAAAGGTTTGATAGGCTATTTGTATGATCCATCCATTTAACTAGCACTAATCAATAAACTGATGTCTAAAAACTCACTTTAGACTTGCAAAGAGTTATATTATATATTTTTCCTCTTTATAGAGAAATACATTATTATTATAGGGTATTTATTATATGAAATAAGATAGTTTCTCTCTTCTCACATGTCGTACTTCCTCTAGTCAGATACCTATTTGGCACATGATACTATTGTTTTTATACCTCTTGTAAGCCATGTCCTCAAATGAACCAGCATTTCACCAGAAGAAAATAAACCTTATTTGAGGGACCATTAAATCCAACCTCCTTCACAGATCCATCCAAATTGAGATGAGAATTCAAATGGATTAATGTTTGACTTACTATTTGTGTTATGGAACTGGAGCAAGGAAAATCAATCAAAAGTTTCCATTTTGAGAAGAGAATTTACCCAGAGAATTCACCCAAGTCAGAAGGTGTTCCCTATACATACATCTAATTTTTTAAATAAATTCCAATGACCTAGAATGAGTCTGCTTTTCAATGAACTAAATCTTTTTAAAACTCAGATCAAAAAAGATAAAACAAATGACAGTTTGTCAGAGAGGAAAAAAGAAACATAATAACCTCTGACCTGGGCACATCTTCCAGGGCCAGGTCTTACGTGTATCCAGTCTTATCAGAGTAGAAGTCAAGCTATTGAAAATGGTAAAGAAGAGGGAAAATATTTCTCTCCATAATATTTCAAAAACTTTAAAATTATGACTCTACATTTTTGAGAGACAAAACCCACAGAAAGACCCAGTGAGGCAATTCTTCTGCCCAAGGTAACCTGGAAGATCGAGGGAAGGCTCTGTTCCACAGGGTTGGAGGGGACAGCAGAGCAGCCAAGGATCACCTGGGTCCCTGGGAGTGCTGGCTCCTGGCAGCAGAAGCAGTTTCCTTATCTGCCAACCCAGGGAATACCAAACACAGCTTGGAATATCAGTGGGGAAACCTATGCCAGAGCGAGCACGAAGCCCAGGCCAGCATGGCCCTCGGCGCAGCCGCCGCTGTCAGCACAGTCCAGATCCCAAGCAATGGAAGCAGGTCCACAAAGCCGCCTAGCAGGAAGTCACCCGGAAGCTGCTTCCAGAGTGCTCAGAAAGTGAGGAGGTAGGGGGGAGACTGTTGCGTTCTCTCCTCTGTCCTGGGACAGGACTCTGGTGCTTTGTCTTTATTCAGACCCTGGTCACAGTCTGGGTCCCCATATTACCATAGTGGAGCAAGGGCCCTCCTCAGAGCTCCAGGGAAGAGGGCTGTGCTTGTGGTCATCCACAAACCAAAGCACAGGCCAGGAGAACAGTCAGAGCCTCTCATAAGACCTTGAAGGAACTGAAGTCCTTGTGGGGGTGTCCCAATAATACTCAAAAGCTCAGGAAGCACTCAAAATCAGGACATAGAATGGGGAAATGAGTAAACAGAAAAACTATAGACTATAGACAATTACTTGGTCCCATGGAGGATCAAAATATACACTCAAAAGATGGCAAAGTCCAATCTTCTGTATCCAAAGCCTCCAAGAAAATTCAGAGTTGGGCTCAGGCTATGGCAGAGCTCAAAAAAGATTTTTGAAAATCAAGGAAGGGAGGTAGAGGAAAAATTGGTAAGAGAAATGAGAGAGATGTAGGAAAAACATGAAAACCAAGTCAGCAGCTTAGTCAAGGAGATCCAAAAAATGCTGAGGAAAACATGTTTAAAAACCAGTTTAGGTCAAATGTAAAAAGCAGCCCAAAGTTAATGAGAAGAAGAATATTTTAAAAAGCAGAATTGACCAGATGGAAAAGAAGATAAGAAAGCTCTCTGAAGAAGATAATTCCTTCAAATGTAGAATGGAGATAAAGGAAGCGTATGAGTTTGTGAGGAATCAAGAAACAATAAAACAATATCAAAAGAATGAAAAACTAGGAGAAAACATGGAATATCATATTGAAAAAACAACTGACCTAGAGAACAGATCCAGAAGAGACAATTTAAAAATCATTGGGCTATATGAAAGTCATGATCAGGAAAAGAGCCTTTGCTCGTTTTTGAAGAATTTCTACAGGAAAATTGCCCTGATATCCTAGAACCAGAACGTAAAATAGAAATTGAGAGAATCCACCAATCTCCTACAGAAAGAGATCCAAAAAAATAACCCCCAGGAATATTATAGCCAAATTCCAGAACTCCCAAGGTAAAGAGAAAACATTACAAGCAGCCAGAATGAAACAATTCAAATATTGTGGAGCTACAGTCAGGATCACACAGGACTTAGCATCCACATTAAGGGTTCATAGGGCTTGAGTATAATATTCTGGAAGGCAAAAGAGCTTGGAATGCCACCAAGAATCAACTCCCCAGCAAAACTGAGCATACTCTTCCAGTGGAAAAGATGGACTTTCAATGAAACAGGGGACTTTCAAATGTTCCTTTTGAAATGGCCAAAGCTGAACAGAAAGTTTGATCTTCAAGTACAGGACTCAGGTGAAGCATAGAGAGGAAGGACAGGAAGGGCAAATGATGAGGAATTTAATGGTACTGAATTCACTGCATGTATTCCTGCATGAAAAGATGATACTATAACTCTTATGAACCTTCTAATTTAATAGAGCAGTTAGAAGGAGCATATGTAGACAAGACTGAGAGAGCTGAATTTGAAGGTGTAATATATTATAAAAATGGAGTCAATGGGGGTGGCTAGGTGGTGTAGTGGATAAAGCACCGGCCCTGGAGTCAGGAGTACCTGGGTTCAAATCTGGTCTCAGACACTTAATAATTACCTAGCTGTGTGGCCTTGGGCAAGATACTTAACCCTGTTTACCTTGCCAAAAAAAAAAAACCTAAAAAAAATGGAGTCAATGGGTGAAAAGTCAATGTACTGGGGAGAAAGGGAAAGGAGAGGTAGAATAGGCTAAGATATTTCATGTTAAAGATATTTCATGTAATTTTTGCAATGGTATGGAAAGGGGAAGGCAAGGGGGAATGAGGGAGTCTTCATTCTCATCAAAAATGACTGAGAGAGGCAACAACACATATACTTAATAGGATTTAGAAATCTAGAGGGAAAAGGAGAGAAAGGGGATAGGAGAAAGAAGACAAGGGGAGAGGAGGGGGAATATAGGTGATAGAGGAGAGGGTAGACCATTGGAGAGGATAGTCAGATAGAACACATTTTCTTTTTTACTTTTTTGCAAGGTGGTGGGATTGGGTGTCCTGTCTGGGACCATGGGGCTGGGTGATTTCTGGGTCTCTGGGTTAGGATGTGGGCTTGAGGCCTCTTGGCCCCAAGGCCAGTGCTCTGTACCCTGCACCACTTGGCTGCCCCACAGCACACTTTTGAAAAGGGACAGAGTGAAAGGAGAGAGAAAATATATTAAATAGTAGTGGGAGAAATGGATGGAGGGAATTACAATCAGCAACAGCAACTGCGGAAAAATATGGCGGTAACGTCTCTGGTGGACTTATGATAAAGATACGATCCACCCCAGAAACAGAGCTGATGGTATTCAAACACAGACTGAAGCACATTTTTTTCTTTTTCCTTCACTTTATTTCTTGTGATATTTTTTAACTTTGTGGGGGAGGGGAATTATGTTTATTCTTACAAGACTATTTTAGTAATGTGTAAATAAATTAAAATGTAAATTTAAAAAATAATAATAAAAAGAAATATAAAAAAAGAGCTAGGAAGGGGTAATTATTCAATCCCATAAAAAAATTCCTCCTTTCTCCTTCTCCTTGATTTTAATTGCTTTTGTTAGTATAAAAAAATGTCCATTTTAATCAGCAAAAAGGAGACAGTACCAGACAATCAGTCTTTAAAAATGGGCTCCCTTGGTGAATTGGAGAAATGTTGAGGAAGCTAAATCAAGAAGCTTTTGATCACAACAGTAAGATTAGAGTGGGGTAATAGAAAGAACTTAGGAGAAGGGTTTGATGGCTGACTCTAATACTTATAAACTCTGTGATGATGGGCAAAAATCCTTTCACCCGTTATGGTCACATTTGTATCCTCATAGGGGCGGCTAGGTGGCATAGTGGATAAAGCACCGCCCTTGGAGTCAGGAGTACCTGGGTTCAAATCCAGTCTCAGACACTTAATAATTACTTAGCTGTGTGGCCTTGGGCAAGCCACTTAACCCCATTTGCCTTGCAAAAACCTAAAAAAAAAAAGAGTATGCTAGTAAATGTTTAATAATAAGGTTTCTGGGGGTGAAATGTATGTATGACATTTGTATCCTCATTTGTAAAATGTAAAAATATACCCATCTATGCAAATACTTGGGCTCCCAGATATATGTTTGGAAAGTTTTCTAAACAAACCTAAAGAACTCTATTAGTGCGGACTGCCATTAATCTTGGGGGCAGCAAGGTGGCACAGTGGATAGATCTCTAGACCTTGGGCAAGACACTAAACCCTAACTAAACCACATCCAGGACCATCTCCAGTTGTCCTGATCCATATCTGGCCACTGGTTCCAGATGGCTCTGGAAGAAAAAGTGAGACTGGTGACTTAGCACAGTCCCCCTCACTAAAATCCAATTCTTGTGCTTGTCATGGAATCATCTCCCTGATATCATTGTCTTCTTTAAGAATTAAGGGAAAAAAATCATTAGACCAGAAATCAGCAAGACTCATGTTCATAAGTTCAGATCTAGTCTCACATACTTCTTGTGTGATCCTGAGTGTGTTACTTAATCTCTGTGTGCTTCCTCAGTTTTCTCAACTGTTGTTCAGTCATTTTCAATTGTGTTCAACACCTCATGACCCCATTTGGGGTTTTCTTGGCAGAGATACTGCAGTGGTTTTCCATTTCCTTCTCTATTTTACAGATGAGGAAACCGAGGCAGATACAGTTAAGTGACTTCTCCAGGGTCATACAGCTAATAAAAGTCTGACGCCAGATTTGATCTCAGGAAGATGAGTCTTCCTGATTCTAGGCCTGGTACTCTATCCACTATGGCACCACCTGGCTGCCCAACTTTGAGAAGGGAGAAAAATAGCATCCATCTTCTAGGGCTGTTGTGAGGATGAAATGAGATAACATGCCTAGCACGGTGTCTGACTCATAGTAGGTACATATTTAAATGTTCTCTGCCTCATAATAGACTCATATTCCTTCCACAATGACACCAAGGAAGAGGGGTCACCAAAGACTTTACTTACTTAACATCCCAGTTATTAAATCTCTCTCTCCTTCTTGAAAGTCCTTATATCCGTTTACTTACTGGTGAATATATTGTCTAGAACAGAAGCTGCTCAAGGGCAAGGACTATTTCATCTCTGTCTTCCTGTTCTCAGAGCTTAGAACAAAGTACTAAAACAGGTTTCTGGAATCTGTGGAGGGAAGAGAATTTCAGAACTCAAGAACTTAGAGTTTTCAACTGGAAGGGAAACATTGGAACAGGAGAGACCAATATTATAGTGGAACAACTGCAGGACTTTGAGGTTGGAGGAGCTAACTAACATTTGCTAATCTTGTGACCCTGAGCAAATTACTATAGATATACTATACTGCAAGTAAAGTAGGGGTGATGATGGTGCCTACAGTTCCAAGGTTGGGCAAATGTTTCATGATTACCACAAGGCTATAGAAATTGGAGTTGTTATAGTATATTACAAGCAGTTTCTTTTCTAGGATTGAACCCCTCTGAGGACTGGCATGGAGAAATGATCAAATCTTACTATAGATGGGCAATTCAGGTCCTCTAAAAGTTTTGTTAATCACATTTTCTGAACCCTGGTCCCTGGGTTCAGTGGTTCAAAAGTAATCCTAGTCCTGGGAGTTTGGAAAAACTCAGCTAGATCCTTCCTAATGCCTTTTATATTTCCTCAAGTCACTTACTTCCTTGGTAATAAATGAAATATGATGGGACTCAAGAATGTATGCATGTAAAAGTAATGAAAATGCCATCAGAAATGAGTTATAAGCTGAATTCAGCAGCACAAAGTGACTGATCTTCTACCCTGACTTTATTTTCCCTAGTGATGTTTTCATCACTATTTGGAATGAATCATTTTTATAAACTGACTAACACAATTCAATGCATATATATTGCCCACTCCTATAGAAATTCTGTACCCTCTGAAAAAGAAGAGCTTTAAAAACTTCCTTGCAACTGCCTAAAACAGAACCAGGGTGATTCCATGTACATAGGCCTCTGGAGTTGGAAAGAAGTGTTCAAGTTGGCCACCTGACATATATTAGTTGGGTGATTTGGGGCAATTCACTTAGTGTTGGTACCCCAGGTAACAATCAGGGATAAGTGACTTGCCCAAGGTCACACAGCTAGTAAAATCAAGTGTCTGATGCCTGATTTGAACTCAGGTCCTCCTAACTCTAGGTCTGGTGCTCTATCCACTACACCACCAGTTGCCCTGAAGATAGGGGTTCTTTCCTCCACCCTTGGAGATAATAAGGAGCCTCTAGCATTGGTGACATGGCTTTATGAAGCCAAGTGGATGATGTATTGGAGAGGGGAGAGGCTTGAGGCAGGTAGACCCACCAAAGTGATACAAGGTGATGATGGCCTGCAGAGTTGGTGTCAGACAAGAGAAAGGAGTTGTATGAAGGTCAAAATAACAGGACTTGGCAACTGAAACCTTTCACTTGTGTTGTTTCCTCCATTAAAATGTGAGCTCCTAGACTACTTACTTTTCTATGTCTATCCCCCAAGAAATTTGTACATAACAGGTCCTTAATAAATGCCTTATTTATTCATTTATTCATTCATTATGCATATCTAACACTTATTTAAGTGGCATGGAATAATTGGTCATAATATATTATACACATATATTTATATGCAATGCATATATGACACATATAATACGCTTAGATTTGCATTGTATTATCTCAATTGGCATAGTCTGCATTTTAACCAGTCTGGACTAATAGCTCTTCCCTAAATGTACTTAGCATTCCTTATCACTTCCATGGCATCACCCAGCCTGTCTCCCATGCCTAGAATTCAATCTTTCCTCATCTCTGCTTCTTAAAATCCTTATCTTCCTTTAAAGTCTCAGTAAAGTGCTGTATCATTAAGTTTATCCATATTCCCTCCAACCCCCACCCCCATTTTTGGCTTATTGCTACTGCTTCCCATGACATCACTTCCTTAATATCATGATCTCTGAGTCCAAAGGACAACCACTGCTGCTGTTGTAATTTGTCTTCTCATTTTTACTTATCTGTGTAGTTGCTATATGTCCTAGGAAGATGCACAGGTTCATTTATGACTTTGCATCTCCATCACCCGGTAAAGTGTCTTAATAAATATTCTTTAATTTAAATTGAATTGTGATTTCACTTTCCAATTATGCGTTATCTCTCCAATGAAACTAAGTTTTGGGAAGATAGAGATTGTGAATGTAATATATTCAGAAACATAAAGTCAAAGAGAATTAGAGTTAAAAGGGACTTGTTGTCCAACTCCTCCCTTATATACATGAAGAAAGTGAGGTCCAGACCAGAATTAATTGCATTCTGTTTTATAAATGCTAACCCATGGATAATCCTCCTTGGTTACGAACATTGAGCTCAACCTTGATTCAAGACTCTTGAAGAATCAGACACAGCTCTTAGTCCAAACCATCATTACTCAAGAACATTCTCATTGTTCTGCCTTTTAAACATCACAGGACTCACCATGCACCACACAAGACCTTCCCAGAAATTTAGATGCCACATGAGTTTTTGAGTCTTCCCTAGAAGTGACATAGCTAGGACCATCCACAACAGTACTGGAGGAGACAAGGGAAGAAAAGACAAAGCCACACTACTATGAGCTTCTTAGAAACTTCCCTACAATTGACTTCCTCACTTAACAATGACTTGATCAATCTTGCCAGACTACCCCAGTACTGGGGTCAGTACAGAGCACCCTAGCCTCATCTTTAGTTCGTGGTGTCAGATGAGCTTCGGGGTTACTGTAGTCATCCAGCTGAAGCCTGGGGAAGGACCAAGAACAGAACCCAGATATAACTTTTTTAACCTGCTGAGCTAGGATCTAAGCTTCAGATTCCTCATCTATAAGACAAAGATTAATAATACTCAGAGATCAAAACTAACCAACTATCTCGGGACTTCCATCTCAGTCCTAGAGATTTCTTCAGCCACCCCAATACATGCTTCTTGACTTCTGTCTTGAGCCCCTCAAACTTCACTAGACTGCCCACCTCGGGACAATACCTCCATCATCCACCTCTTGGCTATCGTCTTAGTCTCCAGAGACTTCTCAAGTCTAGCCCAGGTGAAGCACAAAAAGACCACAACTGACCACATACTTCTTGGCTCCTCTCTTGGTCTCCAGGCACTTTTTCACTAACATCTAGGTAGCCACCTACACAAAACCCCACTATTCACCTCAATCTCTGTCTTGAGCCATAGGATCTTCACAAGATGGACCCAAGTATTTACTTTGGGATAAGATTCATATATGTACCACCTGGCTTGAGTATCAGCCCCTAGAGACTTCTCTAGCCAAGCAGTTTGAAAGAGGACCTTAAACTGTCTATTCATTTGCCACCCTGCCTCAGACAACTATTCAAATACAGATACTCTTCCTAGACTCATTCCTTAAAGATGAATATATTTCCACCTCCTCATAAGCTTCTTACACCAGTGATACTAAATCTCAGAATATACATGTACAAACACTGTTTCTCCTCCCCAACCATTGGCACCCTTACTCTCATGTCCTACACCATATCTGTCTAACCCTTTCACTGTGTCTTTGGGAATTCTTAATCTTTTTTTTAGGTTTTTTGCAAGGCAAACGGGGTTAAGTGGTTTGCCCAAGGCCACACAGCTAGGTAATTATTGAGTGTCTGAGACCGGATTTGAACCCAGGTACTCCTGACTCCAGGGCTGGTGCTTTATCCACTATGCCACCTAGCCACCCCTGGAATTCTTAATCTTTAATTAATACATTTCTTTTATCTTAAACCTCTTTCTTTCTCACTCCTTCCATATTCTAGCATTCACTGAGGCCTGACCAATTCCTTTGCTACCATTTCTGGTATTGGCTATATTTTTTTTCATACCCTAAACATACTAATTACACTGGAGGAGTGAGAATATTTCTTGTTCCCCATTGCCTCTTCTAGATTCTCCCTCTACCACTGTCATTCAGCTAACAACATCTTCATCTTTGAGGTTCATGGTATTCAAACTTATTACCCAATAAAGATCATTATCAACCCCCAGGATAACCTTCCTTCCTCAATGAGTGTAGTACCTGGATCACAGTCTTTCTATCCTCCATAACTCCTGTGCTTATACTAAGGGAATTCTCCATAAATGCTCCCTCAGACGCCCTAACTTTGCAGGTCCTCAGCCTAAGTTTTCATGCCCTAGTCCTCTAATCAACTTCTGGATTGAGGTTATGACCAACATATAGGAATGGTTGTACCTTTGATCGCTGCTATTACCCACAAGTCTACCACTTTCATCTTCATGAACTCCAAAATCTATCATAATCTTTCTAATTCATTTTTAAAATTTTCATCTACGAACTTTTTCCCTCTCTCTAAATCATCCTCAACCCATTGAGAAGTCAAACAATATATCTATTATACATATGAAGTCATGTAAAAACACATTTTCATATTAGCCATGTTGCAAATTTTTTAAAAGAAAGAAAAATAAAGTTAAAAAAATGTGCTTCCATCTGCACTTGGAGTTTATCAGTTCTCTCTCTGGAGGAGGACAGCAGTTTTCATCATCATGAATCCTTTGAAACTGTCATGGATCATTGTATTGATCAGCTAAATCTTTCATAATTGATCATTACCATATTACTGTTATTGTCTATAATGTTTTCCTGGTTCTGTTCACTTCACTTTGTTTTAGTTTGTGTAAGTATTCCCAAGCTTTCTGAAGTCATCCCTTCTGTCATTTCTTATAGCACAGTAGTACTCTATAGCAATCATATACCACAGTTTGCTCATCCATTTCCCAATTGATAGGCATACAATTCTTTACCACCACAGAGCTGTAAAATATTTTTTCTCATTCAGTCTTTCCCTTGTCTTATAACCTCTAGCCCTACTCTTCATATTCACCTGGACCTCTATTCCCTTGACCCCTCAGTCCTTTTTCTGCGCTAACCACACTCTCCTCCCCTCCCCAGCTCTATCCCACAGTGAGATAATTCAACTATATACTCTACTCTTGAATCCCCTGCCTCCTTGATCTATTGCCAATCTTGCCTGCAAAATCTCAACCCTAAATTACTCCCACCATCCCCATCCTTCACTCCTACTCACATGCTGCTGAACAGAATGAGAGAAAATCATAAAAAACATGCTGACTGGGTCCACTACAAATTTATGTTTCATGTTTTTCAACTGGGTTCTCATTGCCGGAAAGCCATCATTCTACTTCTTCCCAATCAATTCACTATCCTGCTCTCTACACTGGCTATTCCAAGCTATCTTGTGAGCCTCCAACAACTCTCCATTCCATTCTTTCTCTACAGAAGAACCCAGCTGACACTTCGCTGAAAAACTGAGGACCTTCATCAAA
Source organism: Macrotis lagotis (assembly GCF_037893015.1). NCBI lineage: Eukaryota > Metazoa > Chordata > Mammalia > Peramelemorphia > Peramelidae > Macrotis > Macrotis lagotis. The sequence goes on from NC_133658.1 coordinate 54,994,641, forward strand.
AGTTCCCTCTTCTCATTTCACACCTCTCTGGAATCTTCCTCCACTATCTTCTCTACTCCTGTATCATATGAAGGGTGGTCCTTCTCTTTGCAAAGGCAAACCCCTCTACACACAGCATCCTATCCAGCAAATGACCCCCCCCACACACAGTCATTCTCCCTCTCTCTAAATTTTAATCTCTCTTTACCTACTGGCTCTTTCCCTGCTGTCTACAAACACGCCCATATCACTCCCACAATTCAAAACACATCTCACTTGATCCAACCATCCCTGACATTGTTCTGAGTTAGATGTTACAGTGTAAAGAATACTGGACCTGTAGTCAGAAAAACTTGAGTTCAAATCTTGTTTCAGACACTTTCCTAGCTGAGTGACTCTAGGCAAATCAATCTGTGCCTCAGTTTTCTCATCTATAAAATGGAGATTATAATCATAACTACATCATAATTATTATGTGGATCAAATGAGATGAAATTTTTGTTAAGCACCTTGCAAACTTTAAAGGGCTATATCATTGCTAAATATAATTATTTTATTAAATCTTATTTTTTCTAGTTTTGGGGTTTTTTTTGCAAGGCAATGGGGTTAAGTGGCTTGCCCAAGGCCACACAGCTAGGTAATTATTAAATGTCTAAGGCCAGATTTGAACTCAGGTACTCCTGACTCCAGGGCCGGTGCTTTATCCACTGTGCCACCTAGCCACCCCTTATTAAATCTTATTGACTGACTTGAGCTTTTTAAACAACCAATACAACCCCCCCAAAATCTCTCTATCTTCCACACCTCCTTAATATTATTTAGGACACCACCATCCTGGGCATCTAGACTCAAAACGCAGGTGTTCTCTTCAATTCCTCTCTTCATTCTCGTTCACCCATTTTTCCAATCCATTGCCAAGTCTTATCGTTTTTATTTTTACAAAATCTCTTGTATAAATTCCCTTCTCTCCTCTGACAATGACCTCTTTAGTTCAGGCACTCATCACCTCTTACCTGGTCTATAAAATTAGCTTTCTAAATAGTCTGTCTCATGTCTCCTCTCCACTCAACTGCGATAGTGATTTTCCTAAATCATTTGTCTTCTACCTTTAAGTCACGCTACCTTCCCACCCCACCCCTGGCAAAGAACTCCATTGGCTCCCAATCACCTCTATTTGTCACTTCATAATCTGACCCCTTCTTATCTTTTCAGTCCTACCTTAATCATTTCTATGCCTTTCATTATCTAGTCACATTGATCTATGCATATAACCCTCCCATCCCATAATGTCCCTGATTTTTTATGTCCCATCTCAAATCTCATCTTCTACAGGAACTCTTTCCTAGTTTCCTCCTCCTTCTCCTCTGAGATTACCTAATAGCAACTTGTTTATATTTTGTGTGGATCTAATTCTTTTCATGTTTATCTCCTCCATTTAAAATATGAGCAAGTCTGGTGTATGGACGCATGTTTAGTCCTTTCTGTGAAGCTGAGGCACAAACTGTGTCTTTTGAAATCAGTCACTTCTTTTTTCATCAGCAATTCTTCTTGCCTCCTGCTGAACATCTCTGTGGACACAGGAATTCCACTGGCCTTTTGCTCTTCAATCCATCTCTTCACTTACCTCTCTAACTTGGGCCATTTGGCTTCCTTGCCTCTCATGGCCTTCTTCAGTCATTTTCAGTCAGGTTTTCTCCTCCTGGAGCCAGTCACAGATTGGAGGAGGACCAAACTGACGTTCAGCAGCATGATTTTCATTCTCTTTTGCAAACCAGATCACTTTGAACTTGAATTCAGCACTGTACAAAAATCTTTTTTGAGCCATTCTGGGCAGAACGTGGCAAAACGTCACCTAATATACCAGCGACAAATGCAAAACAATGAGCACCAAGACATTAGGCACAAAAAAGTAGGAAATGTAAGAAACAAAAATCAACAACCACTGTAAAAAAATGCTCCCAGTTTTTAGACCCCCAGATTTTTTGGAAAAGGATGTGACTTATATATGGGGAAATATGGTAGTTTTAGGAGAAGGAATCTGTGAGTGCAGCTGTTCTACAGGGAAATCCAACCCACAAATGTAAGTACCAGTTGGGAAGGAAGTACTATATAATATATCCTTTTAAATTGCACAAGAATAGGTTGAAGGAGTATCTGTCAAAGAAAATAAGGGGAAGGTCTCAAAATGAACTGATCTTTTCTTTAACCACTTTGCCATCTGCCCTATCACTGTACCCTCAGTATCATCAGGCTTTTCCATATGCCTTGAAACTAAAATCTCAATGTTGTGTCTCCCTATAAGAATGTAAATTCCTTAAAACCACATTCTGACTTACCTTTCTATTTGTATCTTCAATACTTATCATAATTATACTATTATCACATAATTAGTATACGATAGATGCTTTTTCATTCATACAGGGAAGATAGGTGGTAGCTATGGACACAGCTCACAGACTGGGGTCAGAAAGACCTAAGTTCAAATTCAGTCTCAAATCTCACAAACTATATGTCCCTGGGCAAGTTACTTCAAACCTTTCCCTATTTGCCTAGGTTTCTCTCCATCTGTACAATGGTAATAATAATAATAATAATAATAATAGCAATTACCTCCCAGGGTTGTTGTGAGCATCAAATGAAAGCACAATTATAGGTGAGCTCTGTATACATGTTAGCTGTTTTTATTATTTTCAAGGTAACCTCTACAATACAAAAATCTCATACTTGAATAGATACACTTTACCCCCCCAAAAAATTTTTAAAGACTTTATCTTGTTTGAAAAATTAGTATTCTCGCAGCCTATGGATCACATATGCTATGTCCAGGCTATAAGCATCACAGAGCTCCTGCAGTTGGCTTGCTGTGTTTGCTGTTGAGCCATGTCTGACTCTTCTTGACCCCATCTGGGGTTTACTTGGCAAAGATACTGGAATGGTTTGCCATTTTATTCTCCAAGTCATTTGATATATGAGGAAACAGGCAAATAGGGTTAAGTGACTTTCCCAGGGTCACACAGCTACTAAGTGTTGGAGATAAGATTCAAACTCGGTACAATGAGTTTCTTGACTTCGGGCCCAGCATGCTGCACTATGGTGCCACCTAGCTGCCACACATTGCAATTGAGCTGCTTCTTAGTTCTCAGTACAATTTCTACTTTTTTCCCATTTGGTATCGGAAAGTATATACTTCTCTCTTATAAACAAATATTTAGGTATTCTTTTGAAGGATTATTATGTGAAAAAAGAATTAGACTGCTTTCCAGTTTATCCATCAGTTCTGATCCAATCAAGAATTCCTCCAAAAGCAATTTGCACACTTGGGTTTGTTTGTATTTTTTGTTTTTTCTTAACTCTGAACTACTCTAGATCCTATTTATCTAATCTATTTTATTTGCCAGTTTCTTTCTAATGTTAACCAGTACCAAATGTAATTTATAATTACTGCTTTATAATATAATTTTAGACTCAGTAATGCTAACCTACTTCATTTTGTTTTCTTAATTTCTTTTTTTTAAATTATTTCAATTTTTATTCTTCCAGGTAAACTGTGTTATCATTTTGCCTAGTTCAATAAATTAATCCCTTGGCATGGCTCTAAATCTGCCTATTAGTTTAGGTAGCATTATCAGTTTAATTACATTGATTCTGTCTGAGTTTGGATATTGAATATCCCTTCCTTTATTTGGAATTTTTATTAATTTCTCTAAAGAATTTGTATTTGTATTTATTTGTATTGTATTTATATAAGCGTATTTGTATTTATTGTAATTGTATTTATATAAGTCCTATGTGTCTTGGTATATTAACTCTCAGATATTTTAATGCTCTTACAGGAATTGTGAATGGTATCCCTCCTTTTTCATCAGACTGTCTTTGTTAGTGCCATACAGAGATGCTGATGATTCTTGTAGATTTATCTTGCATCTTGCAACTTTGCTGAAGCTGTTGATTGGATGAGATTCTTCATTGCTTCTCTAGTAAACGATCATGCCACCTGCAGATAAGGATACATGGGGCTTCTTGCCAAGGTACGATCCCTTACTAACATTCTCTTGTCTTATTGTTTTGGCAAGAATTTCTAGTACTTTGTCACATTTTTGTTGTTCAGTCATATTCATTATGCCTGACTCTCCACCATTTGGGGTTTTCTTGGCAAAGACAGTGAAGTGCTTTATCATTTCCTTCTCTGTCTCATTTTACAGATGGAGGAATTGAGGCAAACAGGATGAAGTGACTTGCCCAGGGTCACACAGCTAGTAAGAGTCTGAGACCAAATTTGAATTCAGGAATATGAGCCTTTTTGACTTCAGGTCTGGCACTCCATGCACAATGGCGCCACCTAGTGGCCCATTATGTCATCTAATATCATTAAACATTTGTTAAGCCCCTACTATGTTCAAGGAAGACCCTGTGCTCAGTGTTGGGAATGGAAAGAAGGAGCTATCAGTCCAATGAGGAGAAAGGCAAATAATTATGTTCTATAGACAGGAGAAATTGGTGATAATCAATAGAAGGAGGACTCTAACATTAAGGTAGATTGGGAAAGGCTTCTGATAGAAGGAGGGAGTTAAGTGGGGACATGAAGGAAGCTGGTATTAGAATAATAGTTAATACTTACATAATACCTCCTATGTCCAGACATTGTGGTGAGCATTTTATAATTATTATTATCTCCTTATTTTTCAGAACAATCTGGAAAGTAATCGCTATTATTATTCCCATTTTATGATGATGAAACTGAGTCAAACAGAAATAATGTGACTCGCCCAGAGTCACACAGGTAATGAGTATTTGAGGTCAGATTTGAATTCAGGTCTTCTTGATTCCAGGTCTAAACTCTATTCCCTCACCTTGCTGTCCAGGTCATGGAAAATGCTGTTTAATCCCTTAATATACTTGGAAAGTTTTCAAGATTTATCCATTATGAATGTTGCAAAAACTTTCAGAACATGTAATTAGAAAAATAAAATATCAATTAAAAAAAGATTTATCCATTACAGGAAATATAGCTTTTCCTTTATATTAATGAGTTTTAAAACTTATATTAGAGTAGGCAATTTTATATCTATGCTTTTCAGGAATTTTTTAAAAACATAATCAAATGCCATGTTTTTATATAGAACACTAAGACTGGAGCCAGGAAAACAGGAGTTCAAATCCATATCTGATATTTAGTAACTTTGCCTCAGTTTCCTCATCTCCTGGATTGAATTAATAATGGTACTGATCTGACAATGTTATTAGAGGATCAGATGAGGAAATAATTGTAATATTATGTCTGGCATAAAGTATATTCTATAGAAAAGTTAACTCCTGATCATTACATCTGTTGATATGATCAAGATTTTTGTTATTCATGATATTTTCCCCACTCTCCCATCCAGGTAAAATGGTTTTCTTGGCCAGAAGGAATCACACACAGGAGAGTTTTGAAAGTTACATATTACATTTATTATATATTTAACAAGAAAAGCAAGTTGTTCATAATAGAAACTTGCAGTTTTGTCGACAATCTTCTTTTTTGTTTTTTCTATGTATATGGAAATTCTCATTTTATTTGTAAAGTTTAGGATTTTTTAAAAATCTGACCTATATGCCATTCCTCACAAATAAAATTTCATCTCCAGTCACCAGACCTTTGTACTCCTCCCATGCCTGGAATGCCTTCCATCTTTACTTCTCCCCTTAAGGTCCCTGGTTTCCTTTAAGGCTTAGTTCCTACAGAAAGCCACTAGTGCCTCCCATCACATGTTCATTCTTTATTTTAGATATGTTTATATGTATACATACATATTATCTTCCCCAATAGAATGTAGAAGCAGAGACTATTTTATTATGTCTTTGTAGCCAATGCATGTAGTGCATTCTGTCTCAACATCCATCAGGAAAGCAAGACCTACCTCCATCCCCTAGTCTCTCGTCATTTGACTTTCTGCTATCCCTTCCACTCCATGTGGAACAACAACCCTCCGGACATTTGAGACCAGACCCCTGGAGACCAGCATCCCCATCCTGGGAGAAAGAATTCACTGAGCTTTAAGACTCTTCTGTTGGGATGAGCTGTCCTGATTGATGGGTCAGTGCTACTCTGTCTAGACTGCTCCATGTTCATACTATCCAATGATCTACTGGGAAACCAGACCCTACTTGGCCATGTGCCATCTCTCCTGCCAACATACATATACTCTCCCCACTTTTGCTCTGGGAACAGCAAACGAAGAAGGAAAGAAGGAAAGAAGCAAAAAGGAAAGAAGGACAGAGTAAAACCTCCAGTATCTTTACTAAGAAGAACACTTTGCTAAGAACATTCATATAGAATATTGCCATGGGATCAGAAAGCGTCAGATACACCTGAACAGCAGCAAACGTGGTGGCAGCCACACTCCTTCTGATGCCTCAAAGACAGTATTGCCTTGGGATCACAAGGTGTCAGACACAACTGAACAGCATCAAGCATAGTGGCAGTCGCACTCCTTCTGATGCCCCATAGTATTGCCTCGGGATCACAAGAACAGCAACAAACATGGTAGCAGTCACACTCTTTCTGATGCCTCAAAGACAGTATTGCCTTGGGGTTGCAAGAACAGCAACAAACATGGTAGTAGTCACACTCTTTTTGATTCCTCATAGACAGTATTGCCTAGGGGTGGCAAAGAATCAGACACAACTGAACAATAAATACAGCGGCAGTCATACTCCTTCTGATGCCTCAAAGACAGCATTGTCATGGTTTCACAAAAAGTCAGACACAACTGGACAACAAACATGGTGCCAGTCACACTCCTAAGACCTCAAAGGTAGTATTGTCTTGGAATCACAGGAACAACAACCAACTTGGTGGCAGTCACACTCCTGATGCCTCAAAGACATTATTGCCTTGGGGTCACAAGAACAACAGCATACATGGTGGCAGTCACACTTTTGGATTCCTCAGAGACACTATTGTCTTGGGGTCACAAAGAGTCAGACACAACTAAACAACAACCATGGTAGCAGTCACACTCCTTCTGACGCCTCCAAGACAGTATTGCTTTGGGGTCACAAGAACAATCATAAACATGGTGACAGCCACACTCCTTCTGATTCCCCAGATTAAAACTGCCTTCTTTGGCCCCTGCTTCCATTCACTCTATATTCTGCATCCTTCTGGTAGAACAGACATGCCTTAACAATGTATTTTATTTTTGTGTCTGGATTCCAAGCAGATAAATAATAAATTATTCTTGATTGCATCATCATCATCATCATCATCATCACTAGCATTTATCTAGAGTGTACTATGTGCCAGTACTAAATGATTTATAAATTTTATCTCATTTGATCCTTACAACAACCTTGAAAGGTGGATGCTATTATTATCCCCATTTTACAGATGGGTAAATTGAGGCAGAGATTAAGTGACTGGCCCAAGATCCCACAGCTAAGCAAGCATCCGAGGCTAGATTTGAATTGAGGTCTTCCCTGACTCCAAGTCCAGAGGTAGGTCTTATTCACTGTAATTGTGGGTGACCTATCCATTCCTTGACTCCACCTGGCCCCAGAGCATAGAATTAGAAGCAATGGGTAAAAATTGAGAAAAGATAAATTGGGGCTTGATGGAAGCATCCCCAGAGGGAGTCTTCAAGCAAAAAGGCCTGTAGTGAAGGGAATTTGTTCTCAGGGATGGGTTGGACTAGGTGGTCTTGGAGATCCTTTCCAAGGCCATCTCTGTGGAAACCGTAGGCACTGATTGGCCTTCTCCCCTAATAGCGGTCACCTTCCTGTCCTCTGCACCTTCTTTCTCGGTCTGAGCCACTGGGAAGGCAGGAAGCCGGCCCCCACTCCCCATCCCTCTTCCTCCTGGGCCCCTTCAGCCACTGGCTACGTGTGTAGACTCTGTGGTCACTACCTCCGGCTCAGCCTAGGCAGTGATGGGAGAGATGGGCTGAGGCATTCTTTTGGTCTGGAATCTAGCCTCGCAAAGCCCAGGCAGACTCGAGCAATGGGATTTCAAGGAGATGCCCCCAGAGCCATGGGAGCCCTTATTTAGCCCCCAAGAGAGGATTGGCAAACTTAGAACCAAAAGGGGCCCCCGGGGGCATCTAACCTGAGTCTGTGCATTCTTGGGGTCACAGATTTAAAACCGGAAGGACCTCAGAGGTCAGATAATCCAACCCCCTCATTTCACAGTTGGGGAAACTGAGACCCAGAGAGGATAAGTGACTTTCCCAAGGTGACACAAGCAGGAAGTATCAGAGGTGGGATCTGAACCCAGGTCCTCTGCTTCCAGGTTCATTTCCCTTTTTATGGCATTGTACTGCTCCCCAACATGACTTACTAGAATGAGAATACTAGAGCTGGAGGAGAGCTTGGGGATCATCTGGTCAAATTCACTCATTTTGGATATGGAAACAACCCAGGTCCAGGTAGAAGACATGGTTTGTTCTGGGTCACATAGCTAGCTAATTCCAGAATGAGGATTATCATGCTATCTTCCAGTTGACTTCTCTGTATAGAACAATACATAGGAGAGAGGGAGGGAAGGCAAGGAGGAAGGGAAGGAAGGAAAGGAAGGAAGGAAGGAAGGAAGGAAGGAAGGAAGGAAGGAAGGAAGGAAAGGAAAAAAGGAAGGGAAGAAGGGAGGAAGAAAAGAAGAAAGGGAAGGAGAAAAAGAGGAAGGAAGGGAGGAAGGGAAGAAAGGAGGGAGGAAAGAACAAAGGAAGGGAGGGAGGGAGGGAGAAAGGAAGGAAGAGAGGAAAGAAGGGAGAAAGAAAGGAAGGAGTGAAGGAAGAAATGGAGGGGAAAAGGAAGGGAGGGAGGAAAGGAGGAAGGGAGAGAGGGAGAGTGGGAGGAATAAAGGAAGAGAGGGAAGGACAGAGGGAAGAAGGGAGGAAGGAAGGAACGAAGGAAAGAAGAAGTGAAAGAAGGAAGGGGAAAGGAGGGAGGGAGGGAGGAAGGAAGGAAGGAAGGAAGGAAGGAAGGAAGGAAGGAAGGAAGGAAGGAAGGAAGGAAGGGAGGGAGGGATGGAAGGAAGGAAAGAGGGAGGAAGAAGGACTCAATCATCTTTAAGATCCTTCTTGGTTCTAACATTCTAAGTTATGAATTGTGTATGTTCTTGCCTGAATTTCAATTCTGAATAAAATTCTATTGAAGCTTCCATGATTCTTTTAATTTATTGTCATTATTCAATTAAAGACCTCTTAGCATTCCTAGATACATTTGCACAAAATTTATTAAAATTGTATCTGCAACCAAGACTGGTACTTTTCAAAAAAGAAACAAAAGAGAGGGTTCTTTCTCTTTCTCCAAAAGAAAAGAAAGAAAAGATTTTGTTTACTTGCCCTGTGAAACGAATGTCCCTTATCCTGCCATCATTTGAACCAGTCACTCATGCCCAAGCCCTTTGACTGCACTGTCAGTCAAAAGATCAGTTGTAGTTGCAGAATAGATTGGAGCCACCGGAAGATGCTGCATGGGGACTTGGCTGGGGTCAGTTGTTCTTTCATGGCTCTTACAAGTTTCCTGTGGAGTTTTCCAAATAGCCAAGTCCAGCTTCCACTTGGCAGTCTTCCAAACGCATTAGGAAGTCAGAGCAGTATGGCCAGGATGTACAATCTCTCCACTGAGACTAGAATCATGGGTTTTGCGCTGGCAGGGACACCATGGGTCCTTAGAGTCTAAGTTTCATATTTTGCAGATAAGAAAACCAAAGCTCGTGACCTTCCCCAAGGTCACACAGTATATAACAGAGCCAAGCTTCAAACCCAGGTCCTATGACCCCTGAACTAGCATTCTCTCTACCACACCAAGATGACACCAGGTATACAGAAATAGGCACACTTTCTTGAACCCTTCTGAACTGTCTTTTTACTTGATCTGGCCCCCATTGACCTCAGGTCTCCACTCCTTATTAGGTCCTCACTTTGCCTGATCTTTCAGCCAGTCTTGTTCCTATCTATTCCTGGTTACCTCTTTATTGCCAGCATCTCTTCTCTGAAGGACTTCAGTACTGACCTTCATAGATGACTGAAGTCACAGATCTGGACTTTGAGTATATTGACTTCTCCCCAGCCCTAAGACACTTTATATCTATCTACTGCACAGTGTGGGAATGACCATGTCTGCCCTAACTCAAGGAAGACTTCCACAGTTACCCACCCATTCTTGAATGCCCACATGAGGAGACATGATAAGTCTGGCTACACTAAAGTGACCTTGTTTGTCCCTGCAGCCAAGATCCTACAGGTGTGGATGATAAAGGGAACACCAGGATTGCTCAAGGGAAATTCCTACTGGCAGAAAGGGGAGGTAGGATTCCAATCAGAAGCCAAGTTCATATCTGTCTAAAAGCCAGGTTAGGCAGGTCAGTACTAGTTTTCTTCACAGCACCAAAACAACAACCACAATAATTGTGAGCATTTATATAACACTTTAAGATGGATAAAACATTTGACAGATATTATTTTATCTGATATTTACAACAGCTTTCGGAGTTCAGTGCTTTTATCTCTATTTTACACTTTATTAAGTGTCTGAGGCAGGATTTGAACTCAAGAAGAGGAGGCTTTCTAACTTTAGGCAACAAAATTCTATGAGCCAGAAGTCTGGCTATGACTTCTATGACCAGAAAGGGTCAATGAACAAAAGGAGAAATGGACTGACAAATGCATAGTAAAAGTCAAAGAAATATGAATAAAGGTATGATCAGTAGGAGAGGGGTGGTAGAGAAAAAAACTCCCTGGGAAAGAAAATGAAGAGGCAAATTAACTCCATCAGAACAGATTTTTGCATTCAAGCTAACTCCTTGACCCAGCAATACAACTACTAGTTCTATTTCCAAAGATGATTAAAGAAAAAAGAAAAGAACATAGATGTTCTAAAACATTTATAGCAATTCTCTCTTTGTGGTGGCAAAGAAATGGAAATTGCAGGGATGCCCATCAACTGAAGAAGCTGTAGGTTATGATTGTAATGGAATACTACTGATGAGCTCCATGAGCTTAGAAAAATATAGATAGATTTGTATGAAATGAGCAGAATCAAGAGAATTGTATAGATTCTAATGGAAAAATTGTTTTAAGAACAACTTTGGGGGCGGCTAGGTGCACATTGGGTAGAGCACTGGCCCTGGAGTCAGGAGGACCTGAGTTCAAATCCAGCCTCAGACACTTAATAATTACCTAGCTGTGTGGTCTTGGGCAAGCCACTTAACTCCATTTGCCTTGCAAAAACTTTGAATGACTAAGTCATTGTGACCATTATAATATCTATACCCAAATTAACCACAAAGGACAGATGAAGGAAGATACTATCTATATCTAGGGGTGGCTAGGTGGCACAGTAGATAAAGCACCGGCCCTGGAGTCAGGAGTACCTGGGTTCAAATCCGGTCTCAAACACTTAATAATTACCTAGCTATGTGGCCTTGGGCAAGCCACTTAACCCCACTTGCCTTGCAAAAACCTAAAAAAAAAATTAAAAAAAAAGAATACATAGCCCTAAGAAAGATGATTGCATCCAGTTACTATCTATATCTAGAGAATAAACTGATAAATAGAAGTATGTATAAAATGATTTTACATGTATATGTAAATATACATATAATTGTGTCTAATGTTAGCCATAGCAGGGTGGTGGGGTAAAGAAGAAAAAAAAGGAAAGAAAAGAAAGTTACATGAAATTTCATTATGTATTTTAAAAGAATAACAAGTATACTTAAAAGATTTATAGTTTTGTGGACAATTATCTTTTTTTCTATTCTACCATGTTAAAGAAATGCTTGTTTTATTTAAGTTCAGAATAAAATTATTAAACAAGTCATAAAAAAGGAAAGCTAACTGGTCTAAAGAGACTCATAATTCCTTTTTCTTCTTTCCCCTTCTCCTTCTCCTTCTCCTTCTCCTTCTCCTTCTCCTCCTTCTCCTTCTCCTTCTTCTGATTCTTCTGATTCTTCTCCTTCCCCTTCACATGCGTTTCCTCTCTCTCCATATAAGGATTCACACCCTTACATGTAAGTGCTCTGTACAAAGAAATATGTATTTTTGTTCATTTATATTTTGGAAGATAGTTTGGATTTGAGGATTAGATTTATTTTATTTTTCTATTATTGATTTTATCACTTTTTTAAAAAAAGCTGGAACAATTCATTCTTCATCTTGTATATTTTTGATTTATGATTTCTTGAAATATAGCTCTGAAAAAACAGGTTGTGAAAAAGTGCATTGTAATTCCAATGGAGTTACTTGACTACACCCTCTAAATTTAAACCAGTTAGACTTCCCTTGAATTGTCAATGATAGGTCCCAGTCCTAGATTTTCTTGCTTTTGGGCTTTGAGAATGAAGGACAAACAGCAATAACAGGTTCATAGGATTTTAGGACTTTAGAGTCACCCTGCTCAATATCCTCATTTTACAGATGGGGACAACTGAAACCAAGAGAAAGTTTAAATTACTTTCTCAAAGGCACATTTGGGATCCCAAAGATCCCAAAATGACAGAATTGGAATTTGAACCTAGATTTTCTAATGTCAGATGCGGTGAGTTTTCCTCTACAGTGTCTGACTTACATCTCTCAGACTATACAAATGTTAGGTCTTCCCAAAAAAAAGGGTTAGCAAAAATCTTACTCATTGCCGGTTATATCCCTTGTAAATGTTGGTCGGGAGATATAAAACTGAACTGGTCTCAATTAGTTAGGCTGGAGGATGGAATTCTCCACTGCGATCCAGAAATTATGATAGTGAGATCACAACTGATTGGCATCCCATTGGGCTAGTTGGGCTAATATCTAGCCTGGCGCACTCCTTACTACCCTGGCTAAGCAGTTCCCCATCTCCTTTGGAGGAATTTGGAGGGGGCAGGGGGTTATCCAGCTGGCAGTCCTCTTTCAAACACTTGCTACAGTCAGTTTTGAATAGCTCTTTTCTTTGTATCTACTCCATGGAATAAGAAGCCCTTCCCAAGATCAGCTCATCACGTCTCTTCTCATCTCCATGCTGCTAACTCAGGTCCCTATTGACACCACCTCCCTCAGTCTCATTTCCCCCTCTGAAGGCCTGGAGGGACAGAGACCAAACTCCTTCCACTATCTCCCTTTACAGAGGAAAGATTCTCAAATTACTTCACTTTACATTTGCTTCCCTGTCTGGTTTCACTCCAGTCACAAGATGTCCCCATGGACACGGACGGCCTGGTCGATCCTCTACCTGTTTTCCTATCTCTTGTGATAAGTTGTCTCCCCCATTCAGTTGTCAGTTCCTAGAGAAAAGGAACAGTCTTTTTATTTCTTCTATCTTCAGCATTTAGGCAGTAGGCCACCCATAGTAGATTGAATTAGATTGGATTGGATTCCAGGGGTTGGGCTGGGTTGACCTAGTACTGAAATATGTTACGTTTCCCCATTGGAACCACTAGAGTGGTTCTAGTTTTGATGTGATAACTTCTTAGCTAGGCACCAGTTCTTGATGACTTGATTATATAAAATATAAACTCCATCATGGAGGGGATTGTTAATAAGTTTGCCTTAGGGGCGGCTAGGTGGCGCAGTGGATAGAGCACTAGCCTTGGAGTCAGGAGTAGCTGAGTTCAAATCCAGCCTCAGACACTTAATAATTACCTAGCCGTGTGGCCTTGGAAAATCTAAAAAGAAAATAAAAAAAATAAAATAAGTTTTCCTTAGTATTCTCAGCACCTACCATGATGCTTTAAACTTAGTATGCACTCAAAGAATGCTTTTAAAATTGAAATGAATTGTTTCCCCTCAAGGTTGATCCTGTAAAAATTAACATGATCTGAAAGTAAAAATTTTCAAATAAACTGTAAGCAGTGAGTCAGCTCTCAAGCTGAATGGATAAAATTTATTTGTGGGACCTACCCCAAAATGTCTATCTGTTTGACTAATAATGTCCCCACCCAGAGTCTAACACAATGCTTTGTACATAAATTAAAAAGTGATTTTTTTTTTCCATGCAGGGGTATGACATGGTCTTCAGCTCTTTTACAAGCACTCCCTCAGGGTAACAATGCATTTATCAGGTACAGACCAGCCCACAAAAAAAATATAGAAAATGCAAAGTACTCATTGAAGTTCGTAATTAAATGCCAAAAATACAGAAGATTTGGAACAGTTCATTAAAAATACCAATCCAGTTTTCATCTACTTTTCCAATGAGTTACACCACCCCACTAGGGTCCTAAAGTCTTCCAGACTCAACATCATCAATATCTTGGACTCCTCTCAGAAGGAAACCAACTTAGAATTGTTAGTAAGGCCGTCTCCAACACTGTGGGAGACAATCTTTCTACATGGACACACATAATTCCCCCAAACTCGTAAAGCTCTGTGAATTAGCTATGACTTGGATTCCTTTTGTGAAAGAAATGTACCTGAAGTTAGCAAAGTTGTACCACTCTAATATTCTTATGAACCTCTCTAGGACGCCACAGAAATTCTGGTAGAGAAACAAAGGTGGGGTTGCTAGATAAGTTACCCCTCTTCTGTTGAATATACACCATCTAAGTACCTTGCTAAAACAGCTAGGCAATGTAGTGAGTGGTTAGAGTGCAGGGCCCAGAGTCAAGAAAATTCATCTTCCTGAGTTCAAATCTATCCTCAGACACATCCTAGCTGTGTGTCTACAGGCAAGACACAAAATCCCATTTATTTCAGTTTCCTCATCTGTCAAATAAACTAGAGAGAAAATGGCAAACTACTCCAATGCTTTTGCCAAGAAACTCCAATGGGGTCATAAACGGTTAGACAACAGTTGAACAACAAATAAAGTGTAGTTCTCTTCCTCCAGAGATTTTAGTACTTTGCTGCTATGGAGGGCTATGTCCACAATCCTCTTCTCTCTAGGAGAGCATACTTCCAAGGACCCTCCCTCACACAGAAATCCACATTCCTGGACTTCAAACCTGAGGTTGTGCTTCCCAGTAAATCTCTCTTTTGTGACTGAAAGGCCAGATGCTAGGACTCTCAAACTTAGGTCTGCTAGAGAAGCAATCCCTTGGACCTCTCCCAGCTTGGCCACATAGCTCTTCTTTCCCTAGCAGCCACATAGCTGAGAGATTATGCCACTGTCTCTACAAGGCTGAGGTCAAGAATTTGACAGTGGTCAGGTTCTCTCCTCCTGGGCCAAATGGGTAAGCAATGTGCATCTGTCCCAGGGTTGCTATGAATAGATTAGGGTAAGGGAAATTCCTTTCTCTTACCTATTGCACTCTCCGGGTCTCTTTGAAAGAAAGGCAGGAGTAAAAAAAAAAAAAAGAAAATTAAGCACAATCAGGAAAATCCGTGAACATAAAGGGATAGCTGCTCCAATGAGAGCTTTTTCCACAAAAATGGAAGCCTACTAGAGATATGCTGGAACCAACTCATATTGGATCGTGAGAAATGATTGTTAACTTTTCAGTGTGAACATTTATACTTAAGAAATCAGTAAACACTCCAAATCTGGACCTGTTTATTATTTTCTTAATTGTCTAGACTTAAGAAGGTGATAGAGAAAAAATGTTAATAATTCAGATGAAATGTAGAAGTGTAGCATGTATACATTCCCCTAAACATTTATCCCTAGTTCATCTCAGGAGCAGCCCCCACCAATAAACTCACCTCTTTGAGGTGCCAAAGGAGAAGTCCATATCGTCAGTGGGGCAATATAATTATAAGTCCCAAACAGAGGCCTGTTACCCTGTAAATTCAACTTATTCAGTAATCTCTCTTTATTGGCCATTACACTAAAATCTGCAAGTCAGAATAAATTTATTTGATTAATATTAATTACACATTACTTATAGAACATTGTGCTAGATCCTAGGCAGACAAAGATGGCAAGTTAAAGTGCTTCTGCCTTCAAATCATTTTCATTCCACAAGACCAAAAACATGTACATAGAGATAGATGAATATATTACAAGATAGAATGGGGTAGGGAAAAGAAGGAAAACTTGAGGAAAGAGAAATGATTTTCAACTATAGAGATCAGGGAAGGTTTCATGGAAACAATGGCACCTGAATTATGGATGAGTATTTTGTCGAACCTACCTCCCAGGGTTGCTATGAGGATCAAATGAGATAAAATTTGTAAAGTGTTTTGGACAATGCATAAACACAAAGTAGGAGCTTTTAAGGTGTTAGCTCTTTTTTAAAAAATTTCTCCTACTCCCTATGTCACCAACCTCATTGAATACAAATGCAGTCCCCAGCCAATATGTCAGAATTCTCCTGAAACACACTTGTTTTCAGGGAATCTTTACCAAAGAGGATTTCAGAGGACAAGTAAAGTCTATCAGCTTAGCTGCCTGCTTCTCATTAAACCTCACACACAAGAGCCAAGTCTTTATTTTGCTGGTTAAAAGGCATATGGCAAATTCTCTTTTAGCAGTTCTAGCTTTACTGCTGGGAAACCAGCAGTGACAGAAATTAGCACCCCTTATACAATATTCCCCAATACATTCTAAATGGATACATGATCTTAGTACTAATGGTGATGATTCCATTTTAAAAAACTTAGAAGAGAAACAGATCATATACCTCTCAAAGTTAGATATAAGATAAAATAAATAACTTTATTGGAAACTGAAAAGCTTCTATACAGACAATTTCAATGCATCTAGGATAAGAAAGGAAATTGGAGAATAGAAAAAAATCTTTGTGCCAAAGTTCTCTGATAAGAGTTTGTTTTCCAAGATATATAAAATATATCCATACATTTAACCCCATTGCCTTGAAAAAAACTTAAAAAAATAGAAGATATCCATAAAAACTAATTTTTAAAAAATAATTTCTAACTTCTATTTAAGTACAGCCCCCCCCCCAAACCAAGTTACAGTTTTATCAGCTGTAACTTTAAAGGGTTGTAGAGGTGAGTATAGTATCATAGAAGCCAAGTACTGTGAGAGTTCTGAGAAAGGATCATTGATCATCAGGGTCAAATAGTAACATGTCAAGAAGTATAGTGACTGAAGGAAAAAGTCATTGGTTTGGAGAATTAAATGGTACTGGTACTCTTGTTTGGATCCACCATCAATGGGTGGACCCAGCACCACAATGCAGATTTTCATGAAGACATTGACAGGGAAGACCATCACCCTTGAGGTTGAACCACCTGATGCTATTGAAAATGTCAAGGCCAAGATAAAAGCTAAGGAAGGCATTACCCCTGATCAACAAAGATTGATTTTTGCTGTCAAGCAACTGGAAGATGTACACAACATTCAGAAGGAAATCTACCCTTCATCTTGTTCTGAGGCTTCGGGGTGGTGCCAGGAAGAGAAAGAAGAAGTCTTACACCACTCCCAAAAAGATCAAACCTAAGAGAAAGAAGGTTAAGTTTGCTCTTCTGAAGTACTATAAGGTTGATGAGAATGGCAAGATTAGCTGCCTTCAACGTGAGTGCTCTTCTGACGACTGTGGTGCTGGAGTCTTTATGGCTAGCCATTTTGACAGACATTATTGTGGCAAGTGTTGTCTAACCTACTGCTTCAACAAGCCAGAAGATAAATAAATGTGTATATATTAATATAAAAAATTCAACTATTAAAAAAATAGTCACTGGTAACCTTCAAGAAAGTAATTTTGGGGGCGGCTAGGTGGCACAGTGGACAGAGCACTGGTCTTGGAGTCAGGAGTACCTGAGTTCAAATCCGACCTCAGACACTTAATAATTACCTAGCCATGTGGCCTTGGGCAAGCCACTTAACCCCATTGCCTTGAAAAATCTAAAAAACAAAAAAAAGTAATTTTGGTGGAGACATTAAGAAAGAAAGCAGAAAGGCAGAATGATAGTACAAAACATATTGGGAGGACCTAGGTTTGAATCTCTGACTCAGGTATTTATGATTTCTTAGGTTTCAGTGCCCTTGGCTATAGATCATTTCCAAGGTCCTTCCCAATTCTAAATCTATGATCATCATGTAGAGACATTAAAATATGTGCGAGACTGGAGGAGATGAATGTAGACCACACTTTTGGGCCCTGAACCCTGAGATATTAGACTCAAGGGTAATCTTGGGACTCTGGCTTGTACCTCTACTCTGAGAATTGGTTGAAATATCACTCTCTGATTTGTTGTCTTTTTTAAAGGGCTATCAGCTCCCCAGCAATCACTCAGCCTAGTAAGACATTTTATACAGCATAGGTATTATTTGACCTGACAAATAATAAAGATCAGGTTCATGACCAAGTCCTTTAAATACTTTCCTCTACTTCCTGGAGGTCATCAAACAATCCCCCTTTTGGTGAGTCTTTACTCTTCTCAGAACCTACACAATGCAAATGATTCATCTGGTATGACTGTTGTCATTCATTTGGGCACAAATATGTCATGTGAACATTTGGGATAGATTCTCCAAATTTTCGAATCTTGCCTTTGTTCTGAGCTACTACTACAATTTTACTTCACTCATAAAGTTCATAGAGTATCTCTGATGAGGGTGTGCCATGCTAGGTGGTCCTGTGCCAGTGTCTCCATGTTGCACAGTCAATTCCAAGGTTAAGAGAGACCTTTGGGGGCAGCTAGATGGCACAATGGATAGAACATCGGCCCTGAAGTCAAGAGGACCTGAGTTCAAATTCAGTCTCAGACACTTAATAATTACCTATGTGACCTTGGGCAAGTCACTTAACCCCATTGCCTTGCAAGATAAATAAAAAAATTTAAAAAAGTTAAAGAGAGACTTCTGAGTATCCTTGCATCAATTTTTATTGACCACCACCCCCCTTGTGAGTTCTTTCCCTTTATGAATTCTCCATAAAGTCTTTTGGCAAGTATACATTTGTCATTCATACAATATGGCCAGCCTATTAGACTGAGTTCTCTGCAGTAGAGGTTGCAGGCCTGATGATTTAGTTTAAGAGAGGATCTCAGTGTCTGGTATCCCATTCTGACGAGTGATCTTTAGAATCTTCCTAAGACAATTCAAATGGAAGCGGTTCAATTTCTAGACAGAATTGTAGACTGTTCAGTCTTCACAGACATCCCACAATGTGGTCAGCACAATAGCTCTATAGACCTTCAATTTGATAGTCAGTCTAATACTTCTTCTTTCCCACTTTCTTTGGGAACCTTCCAAACACTAAATTAGCTATGGCAATGAGTATGGCAATCTCATTATCAGTGAGTAATCCCTTGAAAATATGTTGCCAAAATAAGTGAATTTATCCAAAGCATTTAAAACTTCTACATTTGCTGTAACTGATGATGATTCTTCAGAGTTCATGGTACTAATGAAGGGATGAGTTGTTTTCATGGCTCTGTGCTTCATTGTTCTTCAGTGTGCATGAATCCATATTGTCTGATAATCTAATATAACCAGAATTCCACCCCAGTCTGAGGAATTTGGAATGCTGTTTTGTAACCAAAAGAAGAGACTCCAGATTAATGGAGAGAATTTGAGGTACTTCAGTAAGGGGTGGATTTGATCAAAGAAATACTCATGGTTCCAAACTCTCTCTTTGAGAAAGACAGATGTCAAAGACTTTGGAAGCTGCAGACATTAGAGAAATCCAGCTCCTTGAAAGGTTCCTTTCCAGCTTTCCTCCCCATTGACTTTGAATACTTTCTCCCTTGGGTGAGACCAGTGTCTTATTCTTGATTTGAGTGGAGATCTCCTTAATTCACTTCCAGAAAAGAGCTTGTTTACTTTTATGTTGTCTGGTATATTCTAATCTATAGAAATTCTCCAATTTGTGTTTTCTCTCGTGTTTGGATAATGAATTTATTTGTTACTCATAATTTTATGTACCCAGCATTTGAGAAGGTGGCAAACAATAGGTATAATCTTAGGGATAGCCTCCCTTTTAAGATTAACTAGGAAAGGAACTTTTGATGTGAACCTATGGTACTCCTACTATATAAGGGGACTGACAGATATCATTTTGGTGCAATATCACTCTCAGAGAATAGAGAAAAGAATGCCCAGCCTTGAGGTACCACTGGAGACTTCCTGCCCTGTCCTCATCAGCAAGCATATTGACGGTAGATCAGGCTCTGCCCCAGTTCTCTTCCTCTATTCAGAGGCAGGTCAGGTATCAGATCATATCTGTTCCTGCCACTAATGGGCCACATTTAGACAATTTGTGTATATATCTAGATAGATAGATAGATAGATAGATAGATAGAGATAGAGATATCTTACATGAAAACATACATTTCTTATACTAATAATTTTTCCCCTCCTTCATCTACAAACATGCTCAGAACTCCTCTTTCCTAAAAAGAAATACTAAAAAACCTTCCCTCAAATTTTTTAATCCTTTTAGACTACCTTCTTCATTCTCATCTTACTTTTCTATCAAATTTCATATAGCAGCAATTCTTATAGTCTCCTTCCCCCTTTCTTCAGGTATGTCTTTTCTTAATTAACAGGAGGAGACTCTCAGAGAGAATGTACAAGAAGGGACAAGCATCTAGATATAAGGAACTTCAAGAAAAAAGAGATAAGATGCTAAGCTGCACATGGGTGGTAGAGAAAACCCTGTACATATTCATATTCTGTAAAAGTGACTATTTATACTGAGGAGTTTGTACCAAATGAAATAAAACTATTAGCAAGGGGGATAGGATGAGGGGAAATATACCTAGGGTATAAGTTGAATGGTAAACCCAGAGAAAATGAAGATTATATATTTTGAGATAGTAGTAATAAAGGATGGGTTAAAAGTATAAAGGAATTTTGAAGTGGAAAGGAAGAAAACTGAGAGATCTTAGAAATTCTCTCTTTCTTGTTTGTCCTTCATTCTCAAAGAAGACCATGACATCAGGAGGTGAAACCATAACAAGCATGTGAACTGAGTTTGAATGAAGGGGTGTTGTGCTAAGTTACCAGCTTCATTTTCTTCTCCAGGGCCATCTGAGTCCAGGGGCCAGATCTGGATCAGATCAACTGGAGATGGTCCTGGATGCAAGGCAATCAGAGATTTATGAGACTTATCCGAGGTCACCCAGCTAATGAGTATCAAGTGTCCAAGATCAGAATTTGAACTCAGGTCCTCTTGATTCCAGGAATGGTGCTCTATCTACTGTACCACCTAGCTATCCTCATTAGAAAGTAGGAGGCAACAAAGATTCCAGATATTCAGGAAAGAATTCACTAATTAACAAAACCTATTGGGCAAACTAGAAAACAGTCTCACAGAAACTAAGTACAGTCCAATATCTCATATATCTTGATAAACTCTAAATGATTTAAACATGATGAGACATGATTTAGACATAAAAGGTGACAACATAAACAAATTAGAGGAGCATTGATATTATCTATCATATCTATATATAGGGGAAGAGTTCATTGCTAATCAAGAGATAGAGAAGTTCACTGGAGGGGAAATGAACAATTTTGATTATAAGCATTTAAGTTTTTGCACAAGTAAAGTCATTGCAGCTAATATTAAAAAAGAAAGAGGAAATTCAGGGAAATAGCTTTGCAGTGAATTTCTGTGATAAAGCTCTCTTTTCTAAGATTTAGAAAACTGAGTTAGCTTTATAAGAATAATATCCATTCCTCAATTGATAAACGGTCAAAAGATATTAATAGGCAGTTTTCAGAGAAAGAAAACCAAGCTATCAATATCATAGCTTTAAATTTTCTAAATCACTAATAAATATAGAAATACAGCTTAAAAATCTGGCCCAACTATTCCAGACAGTAATATGGAACCAAGTCCTAAAAGTTATTAAACTATGTGTACTCTTTGACCTAGCATGCAATTACTAAGTCTTTAACTCAAAGAGATAAATAAAGAAAAAGATCAATATGTACAAAAATATTTATAGCAACTCTTTTTGAGGTTGACAAGATTGGAAAATGAAGTAATGTCCATGATATAGGAAATGATTGAACAAGTTAGGGTATACAAATGAGATGGAATAGTCTTGTACTGTAAGAAATGATGTAGGGGATGGTTTTTGAAAAACCTGAGAAGATTTGTATGATCTCAAATAAAGTGGAATGAACAGAACCAGGAGAAAAATTTATATTGTAGCAACAAATTTTTGTAAAGATAAAGAATTCTGAAAGATTCAGACTCTGAAAGATTCTGAGCAATCACAATTCCAAAGGACTCAAGATGAAACATCTATTTCCAAATAGAGAGGAGATGAATGCAAATTGCAGATTGCAGATCAGAATGTATTTTCTTTTATTTCAGTTAAAAAAAAACACATAGCTAATATAGGAATTTGTTTTGCATGACTGCATATTTGTAATGGATTTTGTTTTTCTTGCCTTCTCAATGAATGGAAGAATGTGGAGGGAGAAATTTTGGAGCTGAAAATAAAATAAAATTGAATTTAAAACAAAAAAACTCCAGGAGACCTAAAAGAAAGTAGGAGGCAAGATCATCTGTTATGAGTGTAATGTTCCCGGCTCTTGAGGAGAATGAAAAGGACTTGGAACAATTATTCTGAGCCAACAAGAAATGAATAAAAGAACTGATAAAAAAAAAAAAAGGATGGGAGTGTTCTGAGTACATAACTGTGAGATTAGATAGTGTGAATTTTACATGGCAGCCAGCTTTTCACCAAAACAGCTTGGCTGCCCAAAAGAGGTACCAGAGAAAACAGCTGGGGAAGCATTATCTAGGTTTGGGATTTAATTATTAAGGTAAGCTAAGGTGCTAGAATAGACTCCACTGACATGATAACCATGAGGGTCTAAGTTTAACAGGAATAATAAATAAAGTTGTCCAGTACAAGTATTTGTACATCTCCTTCTGAATTGGAATTCCCTTTATTTTTTCTTTTTCCAGTCACTGCCCCAATCCCAATATCCCTGCTATCTCAGCTCCATCAAATATAATATAGTGTTTGGTTGCTGATTTACAATAGAATTGTTCATTTAGGGGTTCCAGTTTGACTGAATGGTTGTTCAAAATAATTTTCTCTTTCTGGGACCTGCAAATTTTACCAGTAATGAACAGTGGTGCCTGGTTTAGGGCAGTGTAATGAAGAGTTATTTAATTCTCACTTTGTCTCCTGCTATGCTGTTAGAACTTTCTCTGGCCTTCTTTTACCTGATTCTAGTACTTTCTTAAGACAAAAAGAGGTTACTTTGCCACTTCCAGGTACTGTCATCATTCAGAAGTTTCTCCTTCTTTGAGATTCATTCACTCTATATTGAACACCCAATCTAGATTTTGGTAGTTGTTATCTACTTGCCTCCTTTCTTCCTCAAAGAGGTCAATGCTTATCTTAGTCTCTTTCTCCTCCCCAATTCCTGCCTTCATGCTAAGGGATTTCAACATATGGATGTTCCTTTAAAAATACTAACTTCCTGGGTGTGGCTAGGTGGTGCAGTGGATAGAGCACTGGCCTTGGAGCCAGGAGTACCTGAGTTCAAATCCGGCCTCAGACACTTAATAATGACCTAACCATGTGGCCTTGGGTAAGCCACTTAACCCCATTGCCTTGGGAAAAAAACACTAACTTCCTTGTCCTTCAACTTACTCATTTTCCATGACCTCTACTCCCTCTTAATTACACATGGATATGATCAAATCCTTGATCTCACTGTGATCTATAGAGTTCCACTTCCATTTATAGGACCTTTGAAATTCCTTTAGGGAATCATCATATTTTATCATTTCATCTTCCCCATTTCTTTTAATCCCAAACCCTTTTGTTTGTCCTCACTGGGACCTCCAATCCCTCCACTTCTTAGTTATTTCCCAAAATCATAAACTCCACACTAGCTATATACTCCTCCCTTCTAAAATGGATCCCTTGGTACCAGAGTTGATTATTAGATTTTCAGCATAAGAAATTATACTCAAAAGTTGACAGACACAGCAAATGAGAACTTGATTTATTCTTGTGGATTTTTTTAGACTTAAGAAAGTGATGGAGAAAATGGTAACAATGCAGATTAAACTTTAAAGAGAGAGCTGGTTGTTAACTATTTACAAGCATACCTCAGAGTAGGACACTGTGGTTATCGCTCAGAGCACTAGTTATTCTTACCTTTTCTATCTTCTCACACCATACTTTCTTCATCTTTAAAATGAAAAGGAGGAGAAGGAAATGACAATCCACTCCAGAATCTTTGCCCAAAAAATCCCCAAGATGGGAATTCAGGGAAGCCTGGAAGGATTTGCATGAACTGATGCTGAGCGAGATGAGCAGAAGCAGAACTGTATACCCTAATAGCAACATGGGAGTGATGATCAAACTTAACAGACTTGCTCATACCAACAGGGCCCCAATCAGGCACAATGTTGAGGTATCTGCGATGGAGAATGTCATCTGTATTCTGAGAAAGAATTGTGGAGTTTGAACAAAGACCAAAGACTATTACCTTTAATTTAGGAAAAAAACCCTATTAGCTTAATAGGTAATTCTGCTATCTCTTATACTTTATTTTTCTTCCTTAAGGATATGATTTCTCTCTCATCACATTCAACTTATATCAGTACATACCATGGAAACAATGTAAAAACTAACAGAATACCTTCTGTGGGGGGGGGGGGCGGAGGGAAGCAAGATTGGGGGGAAAATTGCAAATTTCAAAATAAATTAAACCTTTCAAAAAAAACCAAATGGGGTCATGGAGTGTCAGACATGACTGAAAGATGATACAACAATATAGAGAGTAACACATATTTGTCTCTTCCATTCGTCTCTAGAGGATCAGGAATTTTTTTTAATCCCCAGGATTTTGTTCAGTATCTGTTCATAAAATGTTTAGAGCAACTTAAATGGTTAACTGGTCCAGCGAAAGAAGCCCTAGATTGAGAATCAAAGGATTTGGATTTGAATCCTGGTTTTATGACTTACTGCCTGTGTGTGTCACCTTGAGCAAGGTACTTGACTACTCTGGTTTCTTCATCTGTTAAAAAAAAAAATATGAGGGGTTGGGTTTCATAATTACTGGTATCCCTTACACTCTAAAGCTATAATTCTTTGACTTGGAGAAAGGCCTGCTGTGCCCAAAACCCAAAAACTAGAAGCTACTTTGGTTAGTGGTGGCAGCTGAGCTGCATGATTAAAGTCCATATGGGGGAAAGGAAGGGGAGGGACAGTTTCTTTCTAAAGGAAGCAGCTTTCCACAGCCCTCCAAATACCTGCTGCCAACCCCGGCCTGGGCGTGGGCCAGGGCTCAGCTCTGGAACAGAGAGCCGGAGAGAGGAGGCTCTAGGCAGCCTCTAATGGAAAGCCAGGGACCTGCTGCTCTCTTTAATCTAATGGAGCAGTAATGATTTCCAGGCATCCTGGGCCTGCTCTACCTAAAGGTCTCCACTGGGGACATGGAAATGCAGCAGTGTGCCCATCTCTGCCAAAGCCACAGAAGGGAAATGCAGTTTGTTCTGTCCTCAGTCCCTCCATCCTCCAGACATCCTCCCTCCTAGCATCTCTCCTCTCTCTCTCTCTCTCTCTCTCTCTCTCTCTCTCTCTCTCTCTCTCTCTCTCTCTGTCTCTGTCATTCCCTTCTGTCCTTTCTCTTTGTACCTTTTTCTGTCTGTCCCTCCTTCCTGCAGCCTGGAAGGTCTGTCTGTATATGTCTCTTTCTCCCCTCTCCTCTTCCTCCCTTTGTCTCTTTCTGTCTGTCTCTCCTTCCTGCAGCCTGAAAGGTCTCACAGTGACAGATATAGTCTTTTAACTTCTCAACAAAAGAGAAAGAAACAAAATCCAACTCTAACCCAAGAATCCATTTTTGAACTTATTGGGTAAGCCACTTAACCCCATCCCAAGGACTCTGGTGTTTTGTTTGTCCATCACTGGCTCCTATTTGTTGCTTAGCCTGCTCAGTAGAAATTCTCTTAAAGAGCCCTCAAGTCAATTGGTAAGCTTCCTGCTGAGAAAAATGAGGCCAGAAACTTCTCCTGAGCTAAAATTGACTGTAAGAGAACTTGAGAGGAAAGCACCCAGTTTCAGGTCCCTTGTAAATTCTGATTCCTAAGTTTATTCTTTTTAAGAGAGACAATTAGGACTTTGCTCAAAGAGGTGAAGAAACTCCCCAAGTTCTAGTACAGGAATGGCCTGGATGAAGTAAGCAGCTAGAAACAGGTTGGCAATCTTACCCTCTGGGCAAGAGCATTTTCTAATCATCTCTTCTCATCTTGGTATAAGATGACACACCACCTTACCTTCCCCATAGTACCATGCCTCAAGGCCCTCATTTCTCCATCTGTCTTTCTCTTTCTTAGGATTGGACACAACTTCCTTTCCAAGCCAACAAGCCTCACCCCTATTTAACTGACTTGTAACACATGCTGCAATTTCTCCCTGCCCCGAGGCAAAGTTTTGCTAGTTGGCACCACTCCAATGGTCATAAAAAATGTTTTTAAAAGAAAGAAAAAGAAACACTAACCATCAGCTATGAAGTAAAATACCAGTTACAAATGCTTTGCTTATTGTATGTATGAAAATTCATGGAAACCAGAGCTGGGATATGGTTAATGGAAGGAAGAAAAAACAGGCCTGAAAAGACCCCGGGGAAGGCATGGGGGTCCTGAGTTTTCTTCTTAGCTCAGCTACCAATTTCTCTCTTTCCCTGTGCTTCCATTTCTCCAGCTGTGGATGGGATTTGGAGATAGAAAACCTGGGACTGAATTTTAAATTAGGCTCTGACTCTATCACTTTTTTTTCATTTGGCCTTGGGCAAATCACTTCCTCTCTCTAGGCCTCAGTTTCCTCATTTATAAGATAAAGGGATTGGCGAGATGATGTCTGATAGTCTATTCCACTCTTAAAATCCTTTGATCCTCATTGTAAAGTGCTCTGGGTCCTTTGGTCCCAAGATGCTCCCATGGCCATGGGGTCAGTCTAGAATCTTGATCTCAATGCAAAACTATTTTTATGACATTGTACTCTAAATATATAATTTTAGCAAAGATCTTAGTTTTTTCATCTGCAAAAATGGGAACAGAGGCTTAATGGAGTAGAAGATAGAAATCTGGTGTCACAGTCAGGATGATCTAGTTTTAGGTCCTGGCTCAGACATGTATTGGAAGTGTGACCCTCTACAAAGCATTTTACCTCTCAGTTTTATTGTTGTTCAATCTTTCAGTCTTGTCTGACTCTTTGTGACCCCACAGACCACAGTATGTTAGGTCCTTCTATCCTCTATTCTCTCTTGAAATCTGTCCAAGCTCATTTTGTCATTTCAGTGACACTATCCATCCCATCCTCTGCCATTCTCTTTTCCTTTTGCTTTCAATCTTTTTTTTTTTTGATGCTTCATACACAATTTGATAGGGTTCAGAGAGTATAGAAGACAATGTCATAGGAAAACAGAGGCCAACAAAATGGAGTCAGGTTGGGGACCTGAAGGGAGGCAAAGGAAGAGAATGAGAAGGGTAAGGGATCCAGAGTCACTTACATAACGGGACCCCTAGCAGGTATCCCAGTATCAAGGTTTTTTCCAATGAGTTCTAATGTCTCCTATATATGTGTGTGTCTGTGTGTGTGTGTGTGTATGTGTGATCAAAGTATATAAGCTTCAGTGTTTAACCTTCAGTAAATAGCCTGAATTAATTAATTTATTTATTTATTGACTAATTTGATCTCCTTACTGTTCAAGAGATTCTCTTCTCCAGCACTGCAATTTAAAAACATCATTAATGCAGTGATCAACTTGCCTTATAGTTCCATTCTCACAGTCATACACTGCTACTGAAAAAAAACATAACTTTGACCATATGGACCTATGTCAGCAAGGTGATGACTGATTTTTAGTATGCTATTCAGATTTGCCCTGGCTTTCCTTCCAAAGAGCAAGCATCTTTTAATTCCATGGCTGCATCACCATCTGCAGTGATCTTTAAGGTCAAGAAAATAAAATCTGATTCTGCTTCCATTTTTTTTCTCCCTCTACTTGCCAAGAAATGATAGACCAGTTGCCAAGAGCTTAGGTTTTCTCATGTTCACCTTCAAGCCTGCTTTTACACATTCCTTTTTCATCCTCATCAAGAGTCTTCTTTATTCTTTATTTTCTGCTATCAGTATTGTCTACATATCTGAGATTTCTGATATTTGTCCCAGAAACCTTATTTTGACTTTTGATCATCCTTGCTTGACTTTTCACAAAATATATTCTGCATATAGATTAAATAAATATGGTGACAATATATAGCATTGTGTTCCTCCATTTTCAATCTTTTCATTTTTTTTTAGATTTTTGCAAGGCAAATGGGATTAAGTGGCTTGCCCAAGGCCACACAGCTAGGTAATTATTAAGTGTCTGAGGCCAAATTTATACTCAGATACTCCTGACTCCAGGGCTGGTGCTCTATCCACTGCACCGCCTAGCTGCCCCCTACATTTTCAATCTTAAACCAATAAGTTATTCCATATTTGGTTCTGTTTGCTTCTTGGCCCATATACAGAAAACAAGTAAGTTGATCTGGAACTTAACATCTCTTTGAGGACTTGACAAATTTTATTGTGACCCATAGTGCCAAAGGCTTTAAGTATTGTTAATGAAGCAGAAGTAGGTGTTTTTTTTCTGGAACTCCTCTGTTTTCTCCATAATCCAGTGAATGTTGACAATTTGGTCTTTAGTTCCTTTGCCTCCTCAAAAACTAGCCTATAATTCTGTTTTTTCCCAGCTTGTATATTACTGAAACCTAGCTTGTGGAATCTTAAGTAACCTTACTGATTGTGTGAAATGAATGCAATTATTCAGTTATTTGAAAATTCCTTGTCACTGCTCTTTAGTATTATGACATGATGTGATCTATTCCAATCCAGTAGTCAATGTTGTGTTTTCCAAATACCGGCAAATTACTTGTCATCTTTTAGGATTTTAAATGGTTCAACTGGAATTTCATCACCTCCACTAGCTTTACTGTTAGCGATGCTTCCTAAGGCCTATTTGACTTCATTCTCCAGAGTGTATGGCTCCAGATCAGTAACCAGACTATCATGATTACCAGTGATGTTAAGATCTTTTTTTGCTTAGTTCTTTCGTATTTTCTTGCCACCCCTAATTAATCTCTTCTGCTTCTGTTAAATCTCTTTTATGTCTTATATCATGCCCACTGTTGCATGAAATGTTTCCTTGATTAATTTTCTTGAAGAGATCTTGTCTTTGCATTCTATTGTTTTCCTTGCTCATTTAAGAAAACCTTAATTCTCCTTGTTTTTCTCTGAAATTCTGTATTCAGTTGAATATATATCTTTCCCTTTCTCCTTTCCCTTTTCTTCTTTCCTTAGCTATTTGTAAAGTCTCATCAGACAGTCATTTTGCTTTTTTGCTCTATTTTTCTTTGGGATATTTTTTGTTGCCATCTTCCAATACAATATTGTGATCCTCTGTCCATAACTCTGGCACTCTGTCTACCAGATCTAATCCTATAAATCTATTCATTCCCTCCTCTTCACATTCTTAAGTTATGCTATTTAGGACATACCTGTGTATTTTGATGGTTTTCCATATTTTCTTCAATTTAAGTCTGAATTTAGTAATAAGAAGCTCATGATGTGAACCACAGTCAGTTCCAGGTCTTGTTTTAACTACCTTCATAGAGTTTCTCCACCTCTGGTTGCAAAATATATAACCAATCTGATTTCTATATTAACTATTTGTGAGGTCCACATGTAGAGTTGCCTTTTGGGGGGTTGAAAAAAAGTGTTTGTTATGAGAAATGAGTTATCCTGACAAAATTCTATTAATCTCTCCCCTGCTTCATCTTGTAACCCAATGTCAAACTTGCCTGTTATTCCAATTATCTTTTGATTTCCTACTTTAGCGTGCCAGTCCGCAGTGATGAATGTAAGATCTGTGTGTGTGTGTGTGTGTGTGTGTGTGTGTGTGTGTGTGTGTGTGTGTTACTTCTAGAAGATGTTGTAGGTCTTCATAGAATTTCAACTTTGACCTTTTTGACTTCAGTGGTTGGAGCACAGTCTCCTATTACTCTGATATTCAACAGATTGATTTGGATTCAAACAGATATTCAGTTTTTGAAATTAAAGCCCAGCACTGCTTTTCTCATACTTTTATTGACTGAAAACTACTCCATTTCTTCTAAGAGATTCTTACCCACAATAGGGATCATCTGAGTTAAATTCATCCATTTTCATGTATGTTTACTGACACCTGAGATGTCTATATTTAATCTTTCCATCCGCTGTTTGACCACATCCAGCACATCTTAGTTCATATATCTTACATTCCTATGCATATTGATCTTTACGGCTTCAGAATTTTCTTTCATTACCAGATACAGCCTCAACTAAGCTTCCTTTTGGCTTTCACCCAATTGCTTCATTAGTACTGGAGCCACTTGTAATTGTCCTCTATTATTTCCCAGTAGCCTATTGGACACCTTCTGACCCAAGGGGCTCATCTTCTGATTTTATCTCTTTTATCATTTTAGTACTGTCCACAGGGTTTTCTTGCCAAGGGCACTGGAGAGGTTTTCCATTTCCTTCGCCAGTGGATCACCTTTTGTCAGAACTCTACACTGTGACTTGTCCATCTTATGTAACCCTAAATGGAATAGCTGATAGTTTCATTGAGCTATACAGGCCCTTCCACCATGATGAGGCAATGATACAGGGAGGAACTTTCAGAGTCCCCAGGCATTTCTAAAACTAATAAGTAGTAGAACAAACAATTTTTTTTTAATTGAGGGAGTTTTCTCTTGGGGAGTTCCCTTAAATGAAATCACAAATCTGTTCTCCATTGCTCTTCCAAAAAGGGAGGGGGAGGGCTAAATAATTGACAAGGTTGCAAGGATTAAATTAAATATGCACACATATATAATATATATACATATCTGTGTATGGGTTATAAGGTAACTAGCAAATATAGTAGAAAGAGGTCTGGCCTGTAGTCAAGAAGATATGAGTTCAAATCTACTCTCAGACACTTACTAGCAACCTTGGGGAAATTGCTTAATCTCTGTCTGTCTCAATTTCCTCATTGAGGATAAAATGAGAGAATATTTGTTCCATACTTTGCAAACTTCAAAGCAGACCAGAATGCTAGTTGTTATTAAGCTTTAATAGCTTAAAGATGGTCTAAGAATTTTCATATACCCTGTATATGAAAATACTTTATTTATATAAATTTAGCAATATATAGATTAGCTATTATCATAAGTAAACTCTTATTTACTAGATTGTGTTGGTTTTAAACTTGGGATTTCTCCCAGAGGCCATATTTTTTCAAAGAGTAGATACTAAATTACTATTTCCAGTTGAAATGGTAAGCACTAGTTTTTAAGAAAACAAGGACCAAATTATAGAATTGAATTTAGAGACAGAGGATAAATTCTCTGATTTTTTTCATGGTCACACAGAAGGTAGTAGAAAGGGGTGGATATTGGAATGACCCAAATGGTTGAAGATGTAATATCATGGAACACAAATGAGGCTATCTATGGCAAAAAGAAGGAAGGAAGGAAGGAAGGAAGGAAGGAAGGAAGGAAGGAAGAAAGAAAGAAAGAAAGAAAGAAAGAAAGAAAGAAAGAAAGAAAGAGAAAAAAAGGATGACCCTAGGCAAGTTTTTAATCTTTCTGGGAATCATTTTCTTTCTATGAAATACAAAGAAATCCTATCAAGGGTCTTACCAGCTCCTATGTCTTATGATACTAGTAAATACTTATTGGATCATCCCACACTTTGTAAGACTTAACTCCAGAACATGTCTCCTATGGAAGTAGGAGCCCCATCTTGGAACCAAGAGCTCCTTGGTTTGACAGTATATATGATACAAAGCCAGGACCTCAGAAGTATAATTAGACCAGAGATGTCAAACACAGGACCAGCTGTCACCTTGTTAACACTCCCAAAATTCCAGAACAGATTGAAACGTAATTAGGAAATATTTTTTTAAATAAATCAAAATATAATTGAACATAGGTGATGTTAACATGTGGTTTTCTAAATCAATACAGTCTGTAGGGATTCTTAAATTTAGTTCGGTGGTTCCATTCCTATTTGAATTTGACAAAACTGGAATAGACTGTATTGCTAGCACTGCCTTCTTTCAAGGTTTTAAAAGCTGGGTTCAATTTGAGTAGGAACTCATTGGATCTATGTGTGCCACCTGCTGGAAAGACCTAAATCTTACATTTTGTCAAAAAAGGATTGACTCCCAGGAAAACATGCACCAAATATGAGGATAAAGAGATTTTTAGAATTGGAAGAGACTTCAGAGATTAACTAGTCCATTTGGACCCCTCATTTCACAGATATGGAAACAAAGACCCAGAGGGTAAAGCCACTTGTCCAGAATCACAGATCTAAGAAATGATAGAATTAGCATTCAACCCCAAAGTTTCTGATTCTAAAATCCCTTAACCCTTTGTGAAATGAGAGTGATATTTGGTGAGTTCACTTTCCTGGTAAAGGGAATCAGAACAATTGCCATTAAGTGCCCCATAATTATAGTGGGACATCTCTTCTTCATCTCTTCCTCATGAGAGGAAAGAACTTGAAACATCTAGCTTTCTGTTGTGACTCTAATGTGATTCTAAACAAGGGATAGCTCCAAATATATGCAAACTCTCTTCTCTGTTGTCAGACTTTTTTTGCTATTGTTTATCTTTTATATACAGAAAACTAGTATCCACTAATCCTTATCTGGTTGACATTCAATTCATTGATGAAAAACATTTGGAAAAATGAGAGAGTCTGCTCAGAAGGTGGGAGACATATCATGGGAAAGCAGGGGAGTTAGTGGCTTTCTTTCCAGGAACCTAGGAAGGCTTCTGTCTCCTCTCCTGTCAAGTCTGGTTGACCTGTTCTATATAGATGTATAGACATACATTGGTCTCCCTCCAGGCCTAGGAGCATCTTCAACCCTCCCCTACCTCATTGGTTTTGTCTCCATCTGACCCTGATTCTTCAATACATGAAGTTCCTCAAAGGTCCTACTGCATGGATTCACAGGGCTCTTTCCAGGGAACTGAGTCCATGTCTATATAAAACCTGCTTCCTGAGTTTCTCTCTCTCTAACTTGTGTGAGTTTGACCATCCTTTTATTTTGTATTAGCTTTTCTAAAATTCAATTTTATTTTTTATCAGTTTTGAATTCTCTCCCTGCCTCATCTTAACATTAAGAAAACAAGAAAAACAAAGCCCGTTAATACATTATGTGCATGTGTGTGTGTATATATGTATGTGTGTGTGTGTGTGTGTGTGTGTGTGTGTGTGTATTCCCTGGCTAATCCTTTACAAAAAAGAGACTGAAACAGAGAAGAAAAAGAGAAAGAAAGAAGAAAAGAAGAAAAAGAAGAAGAAGAAGAAGAAGAAGAAGAAGAATGAAGAAGAGGAGAAGAAAGAGGAAGAGGAGGAGTGGGAAGAGGAGGAAGGGAAAGAAAAAAAGAAAGAAAAAAGAAAGAAGTAAGAAAAATATGCCATCTGAATCTAGCATCTCTCTACCTGAAGTTGAGTAGCAGGTTTCATCATGAGTCATTTGGAAGGGTTACTTTGTTGCTCAGAGTTTCCAAGTCTTTCAAAATTGATTATCTTTACAACATTATCGTTATTGTTCCAGTTTTTCTCCTGGTTCTACTCATTCTACTTTGTATCAGTTCATCCATGTCTTCCCAAGTTTTTCTGAAACCATCTCTTTTATCATTTCTTAAGACAAAATAGTCTTGCTTCACAATTGCAGACCCAGTTATCCTCTATATTTTTCTATGGCATTGAACTCTGGTAGCCAACATTTAGTCCACTCTTAAACCTAAAGATTGTCTACCCATTTAAATCTGAGATAATGGAGACCGAGCAGTCAGAAGAAAACTTCCCTAATACCCAAACCAGTGGTGAATTTGTTAAGTGCCCCATGACATAGACCTTTAAAAGATCCAGAAACACTAATGAGGTGATTGAACTATGAGTTTTCTTCAAAGCAAGAATCCTGGAACAACTGGGCAAAGGAAAAGAGTTACAACCCTTTGTTCAGACTACAATATCGTTGTTTCAGATGCAGACAAAAATGCAGATACTGAACTACTGAGGAAATTCTGAAGAAAATTATACTTATCTTGGCCTGTAGTTGCCATTACCCAACTCTAATGAAGCTGTGAAATCCTTAAATTGCCAGTCTTGTAAACAAAGCAGCACTGACTGCATATAAAGACTATTTGGCAAAAAAAAAAAAAAAAAAAAAAAAAGACTATTGGTTCGGTACAGCTAAGTGGTACAGAGAATAAAGAACTGACCCTGGAGTCAGGAGAACCTGAATTCAAATTGAACCTCAGACACTTAGTAATTACTTAGCTGTGTGACCTTGGGCAAGTTACTTAACTCCATTGCCTTGCAAAAACCAAAACCAAAAAAATAAATAAATAAATAAATAAAGACTATTGGTTCACCAGAGTCTGACATGAGGAATTATTGAGGTCAAAAATACTAAAATCAAAGATTTTCTGCAGAACACTTAACAATTCAACATTTCCAGGAATGTTGTTCTCATTCCACACTGACAAAGTTTCTCTTATTGGTGGAAAATCTGATATGGTTGTGGAGTACATGAAGATTATATTGTATTCTATGTCAATCTATGGTAAAAGGACATGCACAACCTTATGATCTCAGTTGCTATTATGAACATTTTAATATGGTGGTTTCACAATGATCTATGAGCATTTCCCAAAGAATTTCCCATGAAAGGAAGAGCAAACTTTGATAGAATGCCCCCAGGTAATGGTGAGATATTCTATGTTCCCATTTACAAGAGATTAGGATATGAACGCTTGAATAAGATTCTCACCCCCTCCTTCTGGATGTGGTGGCAGAGATGGCAAAGATAGGAGCATCTTCCTCTTCCTCTACTAACACTAAAGAGGAAAATTTACTGACTGTTATGATAGCACAACTGCTTTTAAAGTGCTGCTTTAAACATATACAAATGAAATCCACCCAAATGACAGATAACTTAATTGAATACCATGAGATTATAAATGGTTCTGGACATGATTATTCCTATGTAGAGGACTCATGACTCATATGGTGATCTTGGAGGACCCGTTTCTACAACACAAGTAATAACCAGTTCCAAAGATTAGGTCTAATCTAGTTTTGACAAAGGCAGTCAGGGAATCAAAAAAATACGAACCCAGAGTTTCAAACAAAATTGATGAACTTTTGGAAGGATCTGAGGGTTGAATTATGATCAAGACAGGAACCAGTTAAAAACAAGTAAAGTATTTACTGCAAAACAATGTGAAGCATTATGCAAATCTTGAAGGATAGTAACGCAAGATTTTTTTATATATAAATCAGTATTCCAAAAAGTTTTTCTAAAACTAGCAAAAAACAGAAGGAGTCTTGAATCATTTTTTAATCTGCTTCTGTTTCAAAGGCCACCATTTTTCTGTTGAAATAGTTGTTCTGCCCTGTAGTGAAATCTTTGCTACTCACCAGATATGTTCTTAGTTCCTTAAAAATGGGTGGGGTGTGGGGAGGGAGAAAGGAGAAAGTAAGAGGAGGAAGGGTATAAATTGAAAATGAATATTGAAATATTGAAACAGCAGCAAAGAGTAAATTTTTTTTCTAATGATAGTAAAAAGAAATCCTTTCTATTGATAACTTACTTTTTGGTCACTGACATTTTTGGAGTAGTGGGACAAAGGAGAGAAAGTATCAACAGTTCATGTATCCCTGCCATCCATTCAGAGCACTGTGTAGAATATAATACTATTTATAAAAAAATGCTTTATAATTTTAAAAACAAATTTAGTGATTTTTTAGAAAATAGAATTATTACCTTCATACACTATAACTTGTTCATCTATTCCCTGATTGATGGTCATCCCCTCAGTTTCCATTTCTTTGCCACAACAAAAAAAAAAAACTGCTATAAGTATTTTTCTACATATAAGCTTTTTTCTTTTGTTTTTGATCTTTTGGGGTTATAGACCTATTAGTGATATCACTGGGTCCAAAGGTTTAATAGCTTTTTGGAGTAGTTCCAAATACTTTCTTGAATGGTTAGACCAGTTCACAGTTTCATTTACAGTGCATTAAAGTATCTGTTTTTCCACAGTTTCTCCCGCATTTCTCACTTTTCTTTTTTTTCTTTTTTGTCAACTTAGCCAATCTGTTGAGTGTGAGATGGTGGTATCTTTTTTTTTATTTTATTCATTTAAGGCAATTATTTATTTAAATTTTTTAATTTTATTTATTTATTTAAGGCAATGGGTTAAGTGATTTGCCCAAGATTACACAGCTAGGCAATTATTAAGTGACTGGGGCTAGATTTAAACTCAGGTCCTCCTAACTTCAGGGTTGGTGCTCTATCCACTGTGCCACCAGTTGCCCCCAGAAATGGTGGTATCTCAATTTATATTACTCTAATTATAGGTTTAGAACTATTTTTCATACAACCATTGATAGAAAACTGCCTTATCCTTTGATCATTTATGACTCTTTTTTTTGTTTTTGTTTTTTTGGAAGACAATGGAGTTAAGTGACTTCTCCAAGGTCACACAACTCAGTAATTTTTAAGGGACTGAGGCCAGATTTGTACTCAGTTTCTCCTGACTCCAGGGCTGATACTTGATCCACCTGGCCACTTAGCTGCCCTGAATGACTCTTATTTTTATAAATTTGATTCAATTCCCTGTCTATTTTTAGAAAAGAGAGCTTTAAGTCAAGAAATTTGCTACAAAGATATTTTCTCTAATTTCCTTCCCTTTTAATTTTACCTTCATTGGTTTTGCTTATGCAAAAACTTTTAAATTATTTTTTCCTGCTTCCAAATATATTTATTTTAAATATTTAATTTTTCAAATACATGTAAAAACAATATTTAACATTTGTTTAAGATTTTGAATTCCAAATTCTTTCCCTTCTTCCTTCCTCTCTCAACTTATTGAGAATGCAAGTCATCTTATATAGGTGCATCTATGCAAAAGATATTTTCATATTAGTCATGTGGGGAAAGAAAACAAACCAAAAAAGCATGAAAAAAATAAAAGTTAAGCATAGTATACTTTGATTTGCATTCAGATTCCATCCATTCTTTCTCTGGAAGTGGATAGCATTTTTCTTCATAAGTCCTTCAAAATTGTACTGGATCTTTATACTAATGAAAAATAGCTAGTTCACAGATGATTATTATGCAATATCATTGCTACCATATACAATATTCTCTTGGTCCTACTCAGTAATTCTTTTTTTTAGAAAGATTTTATTTTGAGTTTTACAATTTTCCTCCCATTCTTGATTTCCTCCCCCCCCCCCACAGAAGGCCTTCTGTTAGTCTTTACATTGTTTCCATGGTATACATTGATCTCAGTTGAATGTGATGTGAGAGAAATCATATCCTTAAGGAAGAAAAATAAAGTATAAGAGATAGCAAAATTACATAATAAAAGAATGGATTTTTTCCCCTAAATTAAAGGTAATATCTTTGGTCTTTGTTCAAACTCCACAATTCTTTCTCTGGATTCAGATGGTATTCTCCATCGCAGATAGTCCCAAATTGTCCTTGGTAGTTGCACTGATGGAATTACCAAGTCCATCAAGGTTGATCATCACCCCCATGTTGCTGTTAGGGTGTACAATATTTTTCTGGTTCTTCTCATCTCACTCAGTATCAGTTCATGCAAATCTCTCCAGGCTTCCCTGAATTCCCAACCCTCCTGGTTTCTAATAGAACAATAGTGTTCCATGACATACCACAGTTTGTTAAGCCATTCCCCAGTTGAAGGACATTCACTTAACTTCCAATTCTTTGTCACCACAAACAGGGCAGCTATGAATATTTTTGTACAACTAATGTTTTTACCCTTTTTCATAATCTCTTCAGGGTATAGACCCAGTAGTGGTATTGCTGGATCAAAGGGCATACATACTTTTGTTGCCCTTTGGGCATAATTCCAAATTGCTCTCCAGAAAAGTTGGATTTCTGCTCAGTAAGTCTTAAAGCATACTACTCATTTCTTCTAGCACAATAGTATTTCAACACAATCATATGCTACAATTTGTTCCATCATTCCTGAATTGATGGGCATCCCCTTAATTTCCAATTCTTAGCCATCCCAAAACAGTCGTTATGAATATTTTTGTGCATATAGGTCCTTTTCATCTTTTAAAAAAATCTATTTGGGATATAGACCTAGTAATGATCTGTTGTTGGGTCAAAGGATATGCAAAGTTTGATAACCCTATAGGCATAGTTCCAAATGATAGCACACAATGCTACCAAGTGTCCCAATTTTTCCACATACCTTCCAACATTTTTAACATTCATTTTCTGTCATAATAGCAAATCTGATACCTCAGAGGTATTTCAATTTGCATGTTTTTAATCGATAGTGATTTAGAGCATTTTTCATATCACTACAGATAACTTTGATTTCTTCATCTGAAAATTGTCTGTACATATTCTTTGACCCTTTATCAATTGGAAAATGATTTGTATTCTTACAAATTTAAGTCTATTCTCTACATATTTGAAAAATTCAGCTTTTATCAGGCAAATTTACTGTAAATTTTTTTCCTGGTTTTTTGCTAGTTTTCTGCTTTTCTTCTAATCTTGGCTGCATTGGCCTTGTTTGTACAAAGTCTTTTAAATTTAATGTAATCAAAATTATTTATTTTATATCTCATAATGCTCTTTCTTTTATTTTGTCAAAAATTCTGACCTTCTCAAGAGGTTGACAGTTAAAATATTCCATGTTTCTCTAATTTGCTTATGATATAATCCTTTATGTCTAAACCACATTTTGACCTTATCTTAATATATGGCATAAGATGTTCATCTATACCTAGTTTCCGCCAAACTGTTTTCCAGTTTTCACAGCAGATTTTGTCAAATAGTGCATTTTTGTTCCAAAAGACTGGATCTTTGTGTTGATCAAACACAAAATTACTAAGGTTGTTTCCTATTGTGAATTGTATACCTAATCTAGTAATGTTTTTCCAATTATTCAGATCTCACTAATTGGAAAAACATTAATAGATTGGGTATACAAGTGTTTTGTAATTGTGTTCATATAGTCCTTGGATTTCTCTTTCCAGGTAAACTCCCAATTATTTTATATTTAAATAGAATCTCTTTCTATCTCTTGCTGCTGGACTTTGTTGGTAATATGTAGAAATGCTGATGATTTATGTGGGTATTCTGCAACTTTGATAAAGTTGTTAATTATTTCAACTAGTTTTCAGTTGATTCTCTAGCATTCTCCAAGTATATGCTATCATACTAATAATTTTGTTTACTCATTAGCAATTGTAGTTCCTTCGATTTCTTTTTCTTCTCTTGTTACTATAGCTAGAATTTCTAGTGCAATATTGAATAATAGCTGTGATAATAGATACCCATGCTTTACCCATGATCTTATTGGGAAGGCTACCTCCTTATCCCCATTACAAATAATGGTAACTGATGGATTTAGATAGATACTGCTTATAATTTTAAGATAAGCTTCATTTAAAGACTTGCACAAACTGATGCTGAGTGAAATGAGCAAAGCCAGAAGAACATTATACACCCTAACAACAGCTTGGGGTGATAATAAATCATGATGGACTTGATCATTTCTACAGTACAATAATCAAAGACAATACTAAAAAACTTGTGATGGAAAATACCATCCACATCTGGAGAAGGAACTGTGAAGTTTAAATGCAGACCAAAGTTTACTATCTTCAATTAAAAAAAAAGTTGCCTTTGAAATATGTCATTTTTTTCTAATTTTTTTCTTCCTCCATTTGGATATGATTCTTCTTTCACGACATGAATAATATGGATCTATGTTTAGCATGTTTATAGATAAAGAGCCTATATTACTTTGCTTTCTGTCAGGGGGGAGTGAGGAGGGAAGCAAGGAAGTGAGAAAAATGTTAAAAAAAATTGTTAAAACTATCACTACTTGTAGCTGGAAAAATAAATAAATAAATAAACATTAAAAAAGATAAGCTCCATTTATTCACCTACTTTCTAATGTTTTAACAGGAATGAGTGTTACATTTTGTCAAAAAGCTTCTTGTGCATCTATTGAGATAATCAAATTATTTTTGTTGGTTTTGCTGTTGATATAGTCAATTATGTTAATAAGCTTTCCTAATATTGGACCAGCCTTTTACCCATGGTATAAATCTCACCTGGTTATGATATATGATCCTTATGAGATATCGTTGTAATCTTCTTGCTAATGTTTTATTTAAAACTTTTGCACCAATATTCATTAAAAATGGTTTATAGTTTTCTTTCTCTGTTTTTGCTCTTCCTGGTTTAGGCATCAACATCATAATTGTGTCATAAATAATCATTTTTATAAAATCAAAATTGTCTATTTTTCTCTGCTGTGAATTTCTCTAGCTCTTGTTCCCCTATCCATAGATCTAACAGGTAATTTCTTCTATGTTCCTCTAATGTTCCCATTTAGAGTTTATCTTGCTATACAATGTGAAATGTTGGTCTATACCTAGTTTCCATCAAGCTACTTTTCAATTTTCCAACAGTTTTCCTCAGATATTAATAACTACAATCTTTAGATTATTAAACTAGTTGACCACTCTTTTAAATATTAGAAAGACATGGGTTTGGTTCCAAGAACATAAATCGATGCTATCAGAACCAAAATAATGAGAATTTTCAGATTGTCTACAGAATTCTTACTTTATCAGGAGGAAAGAAGGGAGGGGACTTACCTGGGTGTGCCTTGGCATATCCATCACACACACACACACACACAGAGAGAGAGAGAGAGAGAGAAAGAGAGAGAGAGAGAGAGAGTTGTAGTGCCACATGTTGGCTTTACAAAGAAAATCTAAGAGACCAAATTAAGATCAGACATTTTCTGGTTGAGGGCAGTGTTAGAATAAAGGAGTTGGATTTTTAGAATGGAATGAATTCTACTTCTCTTTTATATTTGTATAAGACTCTTCCTTTTCTAGGTTATTTAATTAAAGACTCAACTGGTTAATTCCTTCTCTCATTGCTGTAGGAATTTAAAACCACAGTCTTACCTCTGAGTATTCTATTACTCAAATTTTGATATACATTTTCCTTATTGTCCACTATTTTATATACAATCTCCTATTTTTTTATAATTTCCTTTCACACAGACTATAATCACTTGTTTTAATTGAAAAAAATATAATCAACTGGTAATTTTTGTCATTTGTATTCCCAGTGCTTACTTTCGATCCTTGAAAGGCACACAGTAAGTGCTTAATAAAGGATCTGAGAAACTAATAATCTGATGCATTCTCCCACACTCTGGAATATTCTATTATTAAGTGGACCAGAATAAGGTGTGTTGTTTTTCCAAGTGGAAACTACCAAAGATAGACTAGCATAGTACCAAGTCAGCAGATTCCTAAATCAGGGATACAGAGGTGGGTTAAGAAATCTTTGTGGGAGGGATCAGGTCTCTGTTCCCAGGTCACCCTGGATAATAGCTTTGTGTACCACACTAGAAGCATTTGGATAAGATAGACAGTGGAGGTAGGTAGAATGAATGACACAAAGGCAATAGTTTTAGTGGACATGGAGTCTTCTCCCAGTAGACCCACTAGGAGTGGGAGTGAGACTAATGAAGGTCAATGGGGGAAAAAAACACTATATGAAGAACTCTTGCTAGTCCAAGTGGGGTCCTAATCATTATGATCTCATCAGAAGCTCCCAATAGCCTCTGAGGTGGGCAAAGACAATTGTATAATATTCCAGGAAGCAATGTGGCTCAATAGAAAACATACTGTTGACCAGCTAAGAAAACATAACAGACTCTAAGCTCACTAAGATACCAGATGTGGACAATGGCCCTATGTACTGATTGAAGTATACCAAGGACACCCCAAGCAAGGTGAATTGAGAATGGCTCTAAGTGGGCCATGAAACATTCAGATATCCATGTCAAAATATCAGGAGAAATGCAAGAAGTAAAATCTCCCACAAAATCTATAATAAGAACATCCACATGAAGGGATAATCCTAGAATTTTAGATGTTCCCCAGCAGCATTTTATGTCAACTTTACAACTCAAAGCTGAATATCCTGATTATGATACCACATGGACTGATGACAACTGAATAAAATGGTCCCTTTGCTGCCAACCAGCCTTATCAGGTGAGGCTAAGGTCTTTCTGAGTTCAGGACTATTCTTGAACTCAAAAACTTGCCCCCAGCTTGAACTGTACTAAAGGGGCCATGTTGGTGTTCCTTCCATCTCAGCTTTCCAATGTTATGATTCCAGAATCTTTAGCTCAGCACTAAGGAGTGGTAATGGCATGGATGGATCCTACCTCCATGGAAGGTAAAAGTGGTGACAACAATGAAGAAAAAAGAAAAGGGAGAGTGTGGCAGTGTAGCTAGAGCATCAGTCCTAAAGTTAGAAAGAAGGTCTGAGTTTAAATCTCAACTCTTTCACTTAATACTTTGTGCAAGTCATGCTGCCTCTATCAGCCTGTTTCCCCATCTGTAAAATGAGTAGTTGTATAAGAAGTCCTCTTAAGGTCTTTTGCAATGCCAGGACTCTGATTCTAGGAGAGATATTGGAACCTTTTATGCTTTGTCTCACATCCATGGAATTGGGTAGCTGGTAGACCTAATTTTTAGTTCCAATTCTCAGTAAAATTAGGAGGAACATTTCTGAAACTCCAAAGCTATTTGCTCATTTCTAAAATGAAACTAACTTACCTCACTAAATTGTTGTGAGGAAAAACAATTGATACCTGCTGTGTAAAGAGTTATGTAGATCTGAACTATTTGGATTAGCTCTAGTTTACAGATGACTAAACTGAGGTGTGAAGAAAATGGTCCAAGTATTTTTGCTTTAAGGACTGATGGGGTCTGAAAACCAGAACCCCACTGTAAACTCCTCAGCTTAGTGATGATCTTAATTGACTTGCAATTAGTCAACAAACATTAAGTGACTGTTATGAGTCAGCTGTCAGGCTATGAGGACAGTTAGGTGGCACAGGGGATTGATTGAGTGCCAGAACTAAAGTCAGGAAGACCTGAGTTCAAATTCAGCCTCAGATACCTACTACCTGCATAACCCTGGACAAGTCACTTAACCTCTGATTACCCAACAAAAGGATCCAATGGAGAAGGAAA
This sequence comes from Macrotis lagotis, assembly GCF_037893015.1. Taxonomy (NCBI): domain Eukaryota; kingdom Metazoa; phylum Chordata; class Mammalia; order Peramelemorphia; family Peramelidae; genus Macrotis; species Macrotis lagotis. Next base: position 55,037,565 of record NC_133658.1, read on the forward strand.
TGGCAAACCACTCCAGTAGCCTTATCAAGGAAACCTCAAAGGCAGTTGAATATCACTGAATGAAAGTATAACAATTCGTTGGACATGAAAAATATAATCTCCTTCTCTTGGCATGATGTTTGTCCTTCGTTCTCAAGAAAGACCATGACATCGGGGAGGTGATGCCATGACAAGTGCATGAATTGAATTTGAATGAGGAAAAGCCTCACTTTCTCCCCCAGAGCCATCTGGGTCCAGTAGTCAGATATAAATTCAGGCTTTCTCTAAAGTACAAGGTAGGACCCAATTAAAGTCCAATTTGGGATAGGCAAATATGGGTAAAGGGATAGGGAATGTGAATTGTAATATTCCATTACATCACATCATGCTGCCAGGATGTTTTGTGATATGAGTAATCATAGTGAAACTAGTAGATAGTGATAAAGTGTAGTAGACAAACTGAGGGCCAAATCTGGCTCATTGTCTGGTTTTCTATGATCCACTAGCTAAGAATTTTTTGACATTTTTGACATTTTATATTTTTAAATATAATAAAACTCCATTTAAAAATGTAAAAGTCATTCTTATATAGCTAGATAGCTGTTTTAAAAAATGAACAGCACTAGATTTGGCTTCTTGGACTTTAGTTATCCAAAAGGCTTTGGCTAAAATGCCAAATATAGGAATTGATGTTTGGAGATTCTAGAAGAAGGGAGTCTATAGTTCATTGGGGTAAGGGAGGGTACAGGGTATAGGTTCCAGGCCTGAAAGAAAGATGACCATGGCAAAGGCTGGAAGGAAGTGGAGCTCTGAATCTTAGCTTTGGTTCAATTCACTAACTTACTTACTGGTGGATTGGTAGGCTACTTAGTACCGTTCTTCAGAGACTACAAACTCTGATCTGGATCTAAGTTCAAAAACCCCAAAGGCTCACTCTAAACACAATATTAAATCCTCCCCAATAATACTTTTTAAGAACAGAAAGAAGAGATACTATGGGGATTGAAGAAACATTAAGCCAATAGTCACTTTTCCAAGTGAGGAGAAAAAAGGCAAAGGTCCCTCTTCCCCACTAGGAAGCTTCCTTCAGATGCAACAGATGGTTAGTGCCAACTCAACAGACAATCAAAAAGAAGACTCCTCTTCATAGGATGAACAAACTAGAAACAATGCCTGCTCATGATCACATCCACGTGGAGGGCTGCTTCTGACAAAGTGTATTGTGCCTACGCATACCGAGCTCTCACTGAGCAATCCTAATCCCCTATTTTGTGACTATGGATTTACAAATAAAGAATTTAACCTCTCAGGTTTCAGCCTTTTCCTCTGTCAAATGAGGAAAATGAGAAATGTAGTTCTATAGTATCTGCTGTCATATGTCATATGAAATCAGGAGATAATACAGATAGAAGTAAATTCCAGTTGAGAATTTGGACAGTCCTGCTTTCCAATGATCACAAGCTGTCTCTGAAACATCCAAATTTCAAAATAGTGATACAGGGGAGGGGTAGTGAGGAGTTGGGGGGTTAGGGGAAGGTCGGAGCTTTCTTAACAATTAGAACTACACAAAAGTAGATTGAAAGTGTCTCAGAAAGTAGTAAGCTTCCCTTCACTGAAGGTCTTCAAGAAGAATCTGGATGATTAGTTAAGACTATCACTCTAACTCTGCGATTCCAGAATTCTATGACTATACCTATTCTATAGCATCACTTTATTATTATTCCTTTGACAGTCTGGTGAAGCCTATGTCAGATCCCTTCTCATAATAATATTGTTCAATTATGAAATAAAAAAACCTAGGATTCCCCCCAAAAAGTATATTAAAATATAAAATGTAATTCTGGAAAGAATTTTTTAAAACAAATTCAAGGTTGAGAACCCCTGAAATAGATGATCTCTAAGGATTAAATATTCCTCCAGGCCAGAGAAGCAATAGTTATCACCACCTCCTTCCTCTCTAGGTTTTCACAACACTGAACTACTCCTGATTCTCCTCCTCCCTATCAGATTGCTCCTTCTCAGCTTCATTCAGGTCACAGGCAAACAATGAGTCCCCCCACCACCACGGGATTGGTCCTAGATTGTCTTTTCTTCTATACTATTTGGCTGATTTTCATCAATTTCTTTGGTTTTAACTGTGTAATGGATGATTATTGAGGACAGTGCTGCTAGTATAACCTGCCTCATATCTCTATACTGATGATTTTCAAATCTACTTCTCCAGCTCAGCTTCTCTCTAGTTTTACATTTTATCTGCTGTATACCTAGAGCATCCATGAATGCCTCATAGATATCTTCAATTCAACATGTCCAGAACTGAACGCATTATCTTTCCACCCAAACCTGCCCGTCTTGCTGACTTCTCTATTAGTGTGACCACATCTTGTTTGCAACCCTAGGTGTCAACTGCTCAGTTCTGCTCCCCCCAAAAAACCCTTTTCACAACCCCCTTAATGCTAGTGCCTTCCTTTTGGAATTATCTCTAATTTATACAGTTCTGATCTTTTTTGTACATAGGTACCTATATGACTGTAATCTCTCAAAGAGATCTCTCAAATCTCTCAAACTGTCTCTTGTCTTTCATTACATCTTTATGCTTAATACAGTGGAAGAGCCCTAGTTTGAAACTAACCAAAAACATAGTTACATGTGGAGTTTTGTTAGTTTTTTACATTAAGGTTTAGCACAACCTGATACTGAATAAAATGTTCATGGAGAGATCAAACTGTCTTGTATAATGGAAGAAGCCCTGGATTGAGAATCAAAGAGACTAGGTTTGAATCCTGGCTTTACCACTCGCTGCCTCTGTGTGGGTCACCATGAACAAGGCACTTAACCTCTCTGGACCTCAGTTTCTTCATCTGTTTAAAAAAAACACAAATGAGGGAGTTGGATTTTCTAATCATTTCTGTCCCTTACACTCTAAAGCTATAATTCTTTGACTTGGAGAAAGGCCTGCTGTGCCCAAAACCCAAAAACTAGAAGCTACTTGGGTTAGTGGTGGCAGCTGAGCTGCGTGATTAAAGCCCATACGGGGGAAAGGAAGGGGAGGGACAGTTTCTTTCTAAAGGAAGCAGCTTTCCACAGCCCTCCAAATACCTGCTGCCAACCCCGGCCTGGGTGTGGGCCAGGGCTCAGCTCTGGAACAGAGAGCCGGAGAGAGGAGGCTCTAGGCAGCCTCTAATGGAAAGCCAGGGACCTGCTGCTCTCTTTAATCTAATGGAGCAGTAATGATTTCCAGGCATCCTGGGCCTGCTCTACCTAAAGGTCTCCACTGGGGACATGGAAATGCAGCAGTGTGCCCATCTCTGCCAAAGCCACAGAAGGGAAATGCAGTTTGTTCTGTCCTCAGTCCCTCCCTCCATCCTCCAGACATCCTCCCTCCCAGCATCTCTGTCTCTGTGTGTCCCCACTCTTCTCCCACTATCCTGTCTCCTCCCTTCTGTCTTTCTGTCTGTCTGTCCTCTTCTCTCTCTCTCCCTCCTGTTTTTCTATTTGTCTCTCCTCTCTCCTGTGTGTATATCTCTGTCAGTCTCTATCTCTCCCTGTCTTTGTCCCTCCTCTCTCTCTCTCATCTCTGTATCTCTGCTTATGCCTCTGAGCCTCTCTGTCTTTGTCTCCGGGTTTGTCTCTGTGTCTCTGTCTCTGTTTCTCAGTGTCTTTGTCTCTCTTTATCTCTGTGTGTATGGGTTGTGAGTGTGTGTGTGTATATATATATATATATATATATATATATATATATATATGTATATATATATATATATATATATATATAATCTGTCTGTGTCTTTGTGTCTCTCTGACTCTCCATCTCTGTCTCTGTGTGTATGGGGTTGTGTCTGTATCTGTCTGTCTCTGTGTCTTTGTCTCTGTCTGTCTGTCTCTCCATCACTATCTCTGTGTGTATGGGGTTGTGTGAGTGTATCTTTGTCTCTGTCTCTCTGTCCCCATCTCTTTTTCCCTGTCTGGAAGGTCTCATGGAAACACAAACAGCCTTTTGGCATCTCTGGCAAAAGGGAAAGATGTAAACTCCCACACCCCATTCTTGAGCTTTGATCAGATTCCAGAGACTCTGGCCTAGTACTCCTTCATCAGGGGTTCGTGGCTTGTTTTTCACCTGCCCAGTAGAAACAGACCTTTTAGGCCAAATGTTGAGATTTCTGGTGACACAGAGGCTGGGAGCATTTCCTAGCTAAGACCCAATAGTAGGAGAGTTTGGCAGCAAGGTGCTGGGTCTCAGGCCCCTCCCCAAGGCTGGCTCTGAGCCTACCTCACTGCAAGACAGGCTGGATCCTGCTTCAAGATGTGAAGACCCAGGGAGGAAGCAGCAGGCAAAGCCCCAAAGTCCTGGTTCAGGTGCAGCCTAGGTGAGGCAAGCAGCAGAGAAACAGGTTGCCAATCCTGCCCTCTGGGCAAGAGCATTTCCTAATCTTCTCTTTTCATCTTGAGCTGGGATGAGACTCCACCCTCCTTCCCTCCCAGTGCCATGCCTCAAGGCCCTTATTTCTCCTTCTGTCTTTCTTCCCTAGGATCAGACATAACTTCCTTTCCAGGCCAAGAAACCTCACCCCTATTTAATTGGCTTGTACCACATGCTGCTCTTTCTCCCTACCCCTGAGGCAGAGTTTTGCTGGCTGGGACTGTTCCAAGGGTCATTTTAAAAAGCAAACACTACCAGCTATGAAAAAATTTTACACTTGCAAATGCTTTAGGTTTGGGGGGAGGAAGTAGACTCATGAAAACCAACGCTGGAATATCTTCAGCAAAACTAATACCATATAGTAAGTGGAGGGGAGGGGGAAAGGACCTGAAAATGTCCTAGGGAAGCTGAGGAGTCCTGGGTTCTCTTCCCGGCTCAGCTGCCCAGTGACTCTTACGATAATTCCTTTAACTATATTTCATTTCTCCAGATGTGGATGGAATTCAGAGTTAGAAACTTTATTTGAATTTTGAGTTAGAATCTGGCTCTCTATCACTCTTTCTAGACTTCTTGTTTCCTCATTTATGACATGAAGAGATTGTACCAGATTTGCCTAGGATAGTCACTCTTAGGATCCTCTTTGTAAAGTGATTTGGGGGTCCTTTGTCCCAAGATGCTTCCATGGTCATGGGACTGGTCAAGGATCTGTTTCTCCTTTGCAAAAGTGTTCTAATGTGGCACTGTATTTTCATGAGACTTTAGCCCAAGGTCTTAATTTTCTCATCTGTAAAAACAGGAACAGAGGTTGAGGGAATAGGAGACAAAGATATGTTGTGTTCTTGATACATGCCCGTGGCAGGTCTGGAATCCAATCATCCTGATTATGACACCAGATTTCTACTATTCCCTTAGCCTCTGTCCCTATTTTTACAGATGACAAAATTAAGGGGAGGTAGTAAGAGTATTACTATCCCCATTTTTGTTGATGTCATTCAGTCATTTCAGTTGTCTGACTCTCTTTGACCCCAATGGGATTTTCTTAGCAAAGATACTACTAGAGTGATTTGCCATTTTCTTTTCCAGCTCATTTTACAGATGAAGAAACTGAGGCAAATAGTTAAGTGACTTGTCCAGGGTCACACAGCTAGTCACTATCTGGGATCACATTTGTACTCCAGAAAATGAGTCTTCCTGACTCCAGGTTCAGTCCACTCTACACTGTGGCATCACCTAATTGCCTCTTCACACAGTAGGTGCCTAATGTTTGCTGTTGAAATAATATACTTGTAAGAAAAGAGAGAACACTGAATTTGGATCCGGAGGATAAATCTACTTATTACCAGATTAATCTTGAGTGAGTCATTTCATATCTCTGACTCATTTTCTTTATCTAAACTACAAAGAGAATCTTCAGAGTTTCCAATTGCCATTGTAACTGTTTTATGATGCCAGTCTGTCCACCAGGGCTCACCCAGCACTTTGAGAGGCGGGACATTTGGAAAGCATCTCCTGCCTTGGTGGGAGCTCTCCTTGGCTTTACAGTGTAGAACCAAGCCAGAATCCCAGAGGTCCAGTAAACTGCATCACCAGCCCCACAGACTTCTAAGGCTTTCAAGGCTGGGCTCAATTTGAGGAGAAACTCATCTGAATCTATGGGTGCCACCTGCTGGAAATACATAAATCTTACACTTTATCAGAAAGCACTGACTTTCAGGAAAACATGTACCAGTAGTACAAGGATTCTGAGGGATTTTAGAATTAGAAGAGACTTCAAGTGGTCTGGGTGGGACCTCTCATTTGACAGATGAGGACCAGAGGGTCAAGCCATTTGTCCAGGATCACAGGCCTAAAAAAAATTAAAGAATGAGCATTCAACCCCAGGGCTTCTGATTCCAAAGCCACTACCTCATGCTGCCTCCCCTCCATAAATCTCAATAGAATTGTGCCTTTTTCTTCCTTTTAAGAAACTCTAGTCTTTGTAGTGTCTAAAGCAAAGAATCAGAAAATTTAGGTTTCATTCTGCCATTGACTACCTATTAGATCTGGAAGAAATCACTTCTTCCCATAGTCATTAGTGTCTGCCTTTTTTAAAAGGAGAAAGAGATGGATGAACCAAGCAATCTCTAAGGTTACCCACAATTCTAAAGTTCTATGCCAATGTATTTGCTTACAAATGTAGTCCATATTGCCATAGAGATATCCCATGATTTACCCTCAGAATTCACCAGCTAGTGCTACTGTGGTCATGGGGCATCAGGGAAGGCTTTGCAGATATTTCCGGGAGAAAGATACAAGAACTGAGTCAAATTGAGATGAAAGTGTAATGTTCGCCCTTCATCTTGGGACCATCATCTAAGCAATCTCCAGTCATCCTGGCTCACATCTGGTCACTGGACCCAAATGGCTCTGGAAGAGAAAGTGAGGTTGGTGACTTAGCACAGTCCCCCATTCCCTTCAAATCCAATTCATTTGCCTGTCATGGCAACACCTGCTGTCATGGTCTTCTTTGAGAATGAAGTCCAAACATCCTCATCACCATAGTGAGGATCCCAGTGTTTGCTCCCTAACCAGCCCCAAGTGAGAGATTGTGATAAGGTTGTTGAGAGGGGGGTGGGGGTGGGATGTAAGCAACACTGGTAAAAGAAAAAGATTTGAGAAATGGGATAGATAAGTGTTGAGGTAGGAGCAATTGCCATTAATTGTTCTACTCTTCAGGAGTTTTGCATCACCTCTTCCTCATGAAAGGGACCTAAAGAAGTTAGTTTTCTGTTGTGATTGGTTGCTATAATTTATTCCTAATGCAGGAATGCAGAAAACTAGTAACCACTAATTTTCATTAATTTTCAACACATTGCTGATAGACATTTGGAGACATGGGAAAAATGGACAGAAGGTAGAAGACATATCCAGGGGAAAGGGAACAGAGTCTGGTGGCTCCCCCCCGCCCAAGAATCACAAACGTTTAGTTTTTCCTTATATTAGTATTTCTTAGTTCAAGTTAAGAAACAGGAAAGATATTATAAGGGAAAAGAGGTTAATTATATAAAGTAAACAAAAGAGGCTCTACATTCCTTAGAATACTTTTTGCTAGACAACCAGAACTTGGGATTGGACAATCTTTTAACATATTCCCTTTTTCCTGAGTCTAATATACTCTCCAAATTACCTTAGGGTGCGTATATAACACCAAACGTTGAGCTCCACAGATCCCCATAGTCTCAAGATAGGGATCAAACTTTCACCACATGGCTCTTCTTTTCCTGTCATCTTCCTCCTAGAGATTTTCACAAAACCGTCCCTAAAGTTGCTGTTCCACAAAGTCACTAGTTGGATTCTGAGGTGGCATCTCCATGGCAACACAGGTTATACAAAAAAATCATGCCTCAGAAATGTCATTTTGGAAACACATAAACTGGGTTCAATTTCAAGGAGGTCATTCTAACATGTCACTAAAGGAAAACTGAGAACATCAAATTCATGACTTTTATATCATTCCCTTCAGCTCCCATGTAAACACTTAAGCTGACAAAAGATAAAATATAAGATGGATTTTATTTAACCAGACAGAAAAATGCAAAGTGCTCCTACTCTTTGGATAGGAAAAACAAAAATTTGTCTTCACTTTGGTGGACCCACCTCCCCAATGGGTAATACACTTGTTCTTAGGTACCCTGGAGTTGAGCTCCACCTTCTATGAGGAAATGATCTTGGGTATGTTCGCTAGAGTCAAGTCTTCCAGTGGTCCCTCAAGGACTATGAATTTCATATGATTCATAGTAGCAGTGCATGCACAGGTCAAGGTACTCCTAATGTCATGATTCCATGTTATATTGATTTTTCTACCCCTTTGAAGTTATATAGAAGACAGGTCTCTCTCGAGTTCTGAGTGAGTCTAGATGTCTCTGGCTCCTACAGTCTCACATGGAGGTTTTTAACAGCCTCCCTTGGTACTCGAGTTTTTCTTACTGACCCTGGTTCCTCTATGCAAAGAAGTTCTGTACATGGATGCACAATCCTCTTTTTAGGGAACCAAGTTCATATTTGAGGGATCTTTCACACTCTGCTTTTCTCTCTTGGCCTCTGTAAACCTGACCACCCTTTTCAAAGGTTATAAAACCAAGAGCTCAGGTTGAGAATACAAGGGAAGACCAAAAGAAGTGAGAAGGAAACTTTCCAGTTTGTCCACAGAATTTCCATCTTATCAAGGGAACAGAAGGAAGAGGCTTGCCTGGGCAGGACCAGACATTCCTACCACACAAAGGAAAGAGTTTCAGTGCCACATCAAATGTTCTTGTTGGCTGGACACTAAAAGAAAATCTAAGAAACCAAAATAAGATCAGACATTTTCTGTGTGAGGGCAGATTTGGAATAAAAGGAGTTGGATTTTTAAGGATTGGAATGGAATTCTCTTTTACATTTGTATAAGACTCTTCTTTTTCTAGGTTATTTAATTACAGACTCAACTGGTTAATTTCCTCCCCTCTTACTGCTGAAGGAATTTAAAACTACAGTCTTGCCTCTGAGTATTCCATTACTCACAGTATCATTATTGTCCATTATCTTATATATATAATCCACTATCCTTTTTAATCACTTAGTTTTAATTGCAGAAAAATATATAATCAATGATTTTTGTCATTTGTATTCCCAGTGCTTATTTTATAAGGTCTAATAAACTAAAAATCTAATGCACTCTCCTACATTCTAGGATATTAGACTATTAAGGGAACTTGAATAAGGTGTGGTTTTGGGGGGAGGGTAAATGTGGAAATTTTCCAAGGATAGACAAGAGTTATACCTATTTTGCAGGTTCCTGAATCAGGGATTCAGAAATGGACTGAGAAATCCTTCAGGGGGTCTGACCTTTGTTCCCAGGTCACTCTGGATAATAGGCACTTGGATTAAGATGGAAAATGGAGAAACAGCTAGGTGGCACAGTGGATAGAGCACTGACCCTAGAGTCAGGAGGACCTGAGTTCAAATCCAGCCTCAGACACTTAATAATTGCCTAGCTATGTGACCTTGGACAAGTTACTTAACCCCATTGCCTTAAATTAAAAAAAAGTTTTAAAAAAGATGGAAAATGGAAGTAGGTGGAATGAATGACATAAAGGCAATAGACTTAGTGGACATGGAGTTGGGAGTGAGACCGAAGGAGGTCAATGAGAAAAGAAATACTATATGACTAATTCTGGCTAGTCCGAGTGGGGTCCATCATTCTGATCTCATCAGAAGCTCATAATAGCATTGTGATGTAGAAAGAGCCAACAGTACAATATTCCAGGAAGCACTGTGGCTCAGTAGAAAGCATACTGCTGACCAGCTGAGAAAACATAACAAAGACCAAGCTCGCTAAGATCCCAGATATGAACATTGATCCAACTATATGCTGATTGAAAAATACTCAGTTTACACCAAGGAGACCCAAGGCAAGGAGAATATTGTCCATGGTTTTAAGAAACATTCACATATTCATGACAAAATATCAGGAGAAATGCAGAAGCAGAGCTGTCTGTAAATATTTGGGCAGTGGTAAGATCTCCCACAAAAGCCACAAGAAGAAAATCCACATGAATGAACAATCCAGAATTTCAGACATGCCCAGAATTTTGTCAGTTTTAAAACTCAAAGCTGAGCACTTAAGAAATCACATGGGCTGATGATGGCTGAATAAATGGTCCCTAGGTTACCTTATCAGTTGAAGATGAGGTTTCCCTGGGTTCAAGACTATTCTCGAACTTAAAAACTCTTGTCCTCAATTTGAGATGTATTGAGGGAGTCATGTTGGCAAGTACATTCTTTGTTGTTTCCTTCCACCTAACATTCCTTAAGATCAGATTCAGTTTCCATACTAAATCTTTTCCACACTCCTTTACTGAACATAATTTTATTGCATTATGATCTGAAAAGGATGCATTTAATATTTCTGCTTTTCTGCATTTGGTTATATGATTTTAATGTCTTAATACATGGTCATTTTTTGTATAGATGGCATATACAACTGAAGAAAAAAATATATTCCTTTCTTTGCCCATTCATTTTTCTTCAGAGGTCTATCTTATCTAACTTTTATAAGTTCTATTCATCCATTTATTTATTGCTTAGATTTATCTAGTTCTGAAAAGGGAAACATTGAGGTCCTGTACTAGTATAGTTTTCATTGTACCTCCTATAACTCATTTAATTTTTCCTTCAAGAATTTGAATGTTATACCACTTGATGCATATGTTTAGAATTGATATTACTTCATTGCCTATGATACCTTTTTTAGTAAAATGTAGCTCCCTGTTTATCTCTTTTAATTAGATCTATTTTTGCTTTTACTTTGTCTAAGATTGATTGCTACCCCTGCCTTTTATTTTAACTTCAGCTGAAGCAATAATAAATTCTATTTCAGTCCCTTATTTTCACTCTGCATGTGTGCCTCTATTTCAAGTGTTTTCTTATAAACATTTTGTCAGATTTGGTTTTCTAAAACATTTATGTTTTATGGATGAGTTCATGCCACTGATTCTCACAATTAGGATCCCTCCATTCTATTTTTCTTCCTGTTTAATGTTCTCTCTCTTCCACTCCTTTCCAATGTCATAGTATCAGAGTGTGTATGTGAGTCCTAATGAATATGATGGCATGGATGGGCATTCTTCATTCAAAAGTAAATGTGTTGATACCAGGGGACAGAGGGAGAGGCTGTGTGACATTTTGTCACATACATTGACTCTAGGAAGTCTTGGATTCAAATCATAGCTTTGACACTCTATCTTTTTTTTTATTTAAGGCAATGGGGTTAAGTGACTTGCCCAAGGTCGCACAGCTAGGCAATTTTTAAGTGTCTGAGGATATATTTGAACTCGGATCCTCCTGACTCCAGGGTCAGTGCTCTATCCACTGCAGCACCTAAATGCCCCGACACTTTTTATCTTGTGCAAGTCAATTCTTTATCAAGTCTCAGTTTTCTTACATCTCCTGTAAAATGAAGTTGTTGTTAAAAAAAAAAAAGACCTCTAAGGTTTGTTCCCATTCCAAGCAAATGTTGGAACCTTCTATGCTTTATCTCACATCTATGGAGTTGGGTAGCCTAGTAGTCCTAATTTCTAGAGAATTTACCCTAGGTTCTCAGAATTCTTGGGAAGGGAACTTCTCTGCAAAGTTGTTTCTTCATTTGTAAAAGAGGATAAGACACTGTAATCTACCTTACTGAGTTGTTAGGGGGAAAAAAGTAGTTTATGCATGCTGTGTAAGGTTCTCAGTATCCTCAGGAAGGAAATTTCCCTTCAAAATTGTTTCCTCATTTGTAAAGGAGGATAAGAAGACACTTGTAATCTACCTTACTGAGATTAGAGAAAAAGTAGTTTGTCCATGCTCCATAAAGGGCCATGTAAATGTGAGCTAGCTGGATCAACGCAGCATTACAGATGTCTAAACTCAGGAGTAGAGGAAAATAAATCATGCAGTTTTACTTTAGAGTCCAAGATTATGGAGAGCCAGAACCACAAGTTAGAACTACTGTAGACTCCAAGCCCACATATATCATGTGTGATCATATGATGTCTTATAATCACATAGATCATAATTGCCTGCCCCACCATAAATATGTATGAGATAGAGCATAAAACACCCAAGAATTTGTCTGAGAACCAAAGACCTTTAGAGTTGGAAGGCAAGGCAAACTTAGTCTAGGCCACTAACTTTCTCATATTACAGATGAGGAAATTTAAAGCCTTGGAGAGATTCAGTGACTGATCCCCATGGCTCCAGAACTAGTAAAAGGGAAGGAAGGCTTTAAAATCAGATTTTCTGACTTGAAGCTCCCACCAGGACTGTCCTGACAGATAACAGAATCCTTGTTTATCAGCCTGCGTTTGGATATTCCTGGTATGTAATGTTGGGAACAGGGCACAATATATATTGTGTTGAGTACCTTCTTTTCTGCATATGGGGCTTCCTCAAAAGTAACAGGTAGACGCTTCAACCCAATTCAAGTCCAGTTTGGGACAGGCAAACAAGAGAAAGGGGAGAAATCTGAATTATACTATTCTATTACATCCTCCCATCACTTGTGACATGAGTAATCATAGTGTAGCAGCTGGGGATTGTAGACAGCATTTCTAACTTAAATAGGAATGGATCCCTCCAGATAGCATATTGACTTAGAAAATAAGAGCAACATTATCTATGCTGCCTTTTTATTTTTAACATTTCCCAATTTCATTTTAATCTGGTTCAGGCTGCACTGGGGAATGTTGCAGGCCACCTGGTGGTTCAAGTTTTGACATCTTTGGTGGAGTAGATTGAGTTAGAAAGACAAGTTCAAATCCTTTCTCTGAGACTTGTTAGCTGTATAACTCCTTTGGACAAGTCATAATACCTCTCCTAGTCTCTTCAGTTCTAAAACAGTGATGATAATAATAATAAAATAATAAATGATAGCCTAATGAGAATAGCATGGTATTTCACACATCATGAAGTTATATGTAAAGGCTAGCTATTATTAATCTGTATTATTGTTTTAGTGGGGTATATAGCTCTCTGTTCCAGGAAAATAAAAGACCTTAATATAACAGACTAAGAAATGGGTATAGTGATATGCATCCAAGGACTTGGGGGTCAAAGAAATTGAATTTTGAATCCTACTCTGATGCTTACTAGCTATGGAGCCATGAACACACTTATCACAACTGGCCAAGCTTTGGAGGCATCCTTGGAAAATAATTGTGAGAATCCTTGTTAATAATAACCCACATTGGGGGTGGCTAGGTAGCGCAGTGGATAGTCAGGAGTACCTGGGTTCAAATCCAGCCTCAGATGCTGAATAATGACCTAGCTGTGTGGCCTTGGGCAAGCCACTTAACCCCATTTGCCTTGCAAAAGAAAAACTGAAAAAAATAATAACACACATTGGACAGCTAGGTGGTGCAGTGGATAGAGCACCTGCCCTGGAGTCAGGAGGACCTGAATTCAAATGTGACCTCAGACACTTAATAATTACCTAGCTGTGTGACCTTGGGCAAGTCACTTAACCCCACTGCCTTAAATAAAAAAAATTTAAATAATAATAACCCACATCACAGTTTCCTTTTAAGCCTTTCAGTGCTGTGGAAATGGAAATGTTTTTTCCTCACAAAATCCCACCAAGCCCCACCTTGGTGGACCCAAACATACACTATTGGAAGCTACTGTGAACAAGTAAGAGAAAAGGGAGTAAAGGACAATGGTGCATTATCTTGGATTAACATATGGTGAGAAGTGGGCACCATGATCTATCTCGCAATTAGCCCATCCCAAGCAGGGTCACAACTTTTCCATCTGATTAGTATAAATTTTTATCTTTAAAACATTAGAATTTTTTTTTCTTGGGCAACTAGGTCATGCAGTGGATATAGAACCAGTCCTGGAGTCAGGAGGACCTGAGTTCAAATTCAGCCTCAGACACTTATTACCTAGCTCTGTGACCTTGTAAGTCACTTAACCTCATTGCCTTGCAAATCCCCTCCAAAATTTTTTTCTATTCTTGGACATTATATTTAAAAATACTTAAGGATCATATTAACATGAAGTTTTCCCCCTATGATGCAGATAGTAACACAACCAAGACTGCCCTTAATCATGTCCACCAATAAGGAGGTTATTCCTTAATTGTTCTATTGTCATAGAAGCACTAGTTTTGGAGTCAGAGGATGGGTGAGTTCAAATCTGAACTCTTTCCCTTTCTACATATCTAACCTCAGGTAAGCTATTTCATTTCTCTAGATCAGGGACAGGGAACTTTTCGCCACAAGTGTGGCATTGCCAATGCAACCTCAAGTAGAATTCAAAATTCAATAAATCTAGGAACTTTGGGGTATGAATTAAATGTTTGATCAAAAATAGTTCGTAAATATTATATTCAAATGGCCCTTGACAGAAAAAGGTTCCCTACCACTGCTCTAGATCCTGAGTTCACTCATAACACTAGTGGTCTAGCCATGACCTAGAGTTCTGATGAGACAATGTCTCTGGTTGCCCACTACTAGCATTCTAGTTTCTTGGAATGATATTACTGGGTCTGAATGTTATAATTATCCAAATGGCCCTTGGCAGAAAAAGGTTCCCCACCACTGCTCTAGATCCTGAGTTCCCTCATACATAATGTGAGTGGTCTGGTCATGAAATAGAGTCTGGATGAGATGATATCTGTGGTTTCCCAGTACTAGCATTCTAGCTCCTGGAATAATGATGGGTCTCACCATGAACAACCCATATCCTGTCTCAATTTTCTTTTTCTTTTTTTTTTTTGTATAGTATTATTTCCACTGCTTCCATTATTGGCGCTGCCTTTTGTCTACCAAATGCCCCTTCATTGCCCTCAAGGGAATCCACAACTTCATCTTCATGGATGGAATCAGTAGTCCATGATTCCAAGTATACACCATACTAGAGTATATTGGAATCAAAAGAGCTGGACCTTTGTTTCAGGGTGAGGTTTAGAGTCATCAAAAACAAAAACAAAAAACAAAACATTTCAGTTTCCCAAAGACAATCCAGCCTGCTTTCTTCTCCTTTCTATTCAATTTTGCATTCTATCCAATACTATGGATATGTGAGAACTGGTTTTGTTCATAATAAGCTTACACAATTTAGAATAAGAAGAGTTGGACTCGGGGGCGGCTACGTGGCGCAGTGGATAGAGCACCTGCCCTGAGGTCAGGAGTACCTGAGTTCAAACCTGGCCTCAGACACTTAATAATTACCTAGCTGTGTGGCCTTGGGCAAGCCACTTAACTCCATTTGCCTTGCAAAATCCTAAAAAAAAAAAAAAAAAAAAAAGAGTTGGACTTAGATGATCTCAATAGATCTCCAAAGGCCTACTCCCTCATTATTAAGGCTCAGAATGGGGAGGTAATAAATTTGCACAAGGTTAAAAAAAAAAAGTGAAGCAGTTGCTATTCCAATTCCAGTATTATTTTCACTAGGGACAAGGGCTGTACTTGTGATTTCATTGAAATAGAGACTTCTGAATAAGAAGCTCTGTCAAGGTTTTCTGAAACAACTCTTTTAAGAGTTGTGCGGCATTCAATTTAGATCAATGTTAAGCACGGAAACAATGTAAAGACTAACAGACTGCCTTCTGTGGGGGGGGGTAGGAAGAGGGAATCGAGATTGGGGGAAAAATTGTAAAATTAAAAAATAAATAAATATTTTTTTAAAAAAAAGAGTTGTTTGGACTAGAGTACTGCTAATAAATAACTTACCCAGGGTCACACAGAGTACTGGCAGCTTACACCTTGCAAGCAGGTTATACCAGGCAATATGTGTCAGAGATGTGACCTGAAACCATACCCTTGGCTCAGAGGTCAATTTTCTATCCATCATGCTTATCAGTGTCCTTTTGGTGGATTGATTGGTGGTGGTTCTCGAAGAGGATCAAAATGACATCACTATGTTAGAGATAAATTACAGTGTGCCAATCAGATTAACATAAACCCAGAACGTTCTATCACAGGTTGGGCACAAGGAGTTCATGTGTTCATTTGGGATGGATTCTCTGAATTTGTACATCTCATTTCTTTTGAGCAATTTCAATTCTATTTTGCTGGTAGAGCATAGCCCCTTTTCTGATGAGGGCACACTATGCTGGGTGGTTCGGTGCTGACATCTCCCATGCCCACACAATCAATTGCAGAGTTCTTGAGAGACCTTGAGAAGATGAAGGAATCAAATTGATGAATGCTCTAATCTCTTGAGTTTTGAACTTTCAGTGACAATGAATTTTGCTCCTTGACTCCAAAGCTGTGAAGTATCCACTTTGTCCTAATACCGTGTTCCTCCCAGCTTGACTTTCATTCCCTAGAAAACATCTGCTTTCATTCTACAATTTGCCCATGAAATGATACTTGGGCACTTAGTATATACAGCACCCAAATTAGATTTTTGGAATTATGTTAGGCTCTTAGAATCTTAGATTTGGGGAAGGAATGAGTATAAGGATTAAATTTATAGGATTTAGAATCAGAGGAGAACTTAAAGATCACTTAGTCTAACTCATTTTTAGATGAATATACTGAGCAAATCCAGAGAAAGGAAGTGATTCCAATAAGGTAAAATAAATGTTAGTGGCAGAGAAGGTAATTTGCTCCACTTAACAAGAATTCCTTTTGTATCAGCCCAAACACATGGCTATTCAGTCACAGAAGGCACTTGATAATCATTGCAGTGAATAGAGAGTTGGCCATTGAGCCAGAAGGACCCAGTGTCAAATCCTGCCCAGATCTGACACAAACCGGATGTGTGACCCTAGGTAAGTTATTTATTAGCAGAACTCTAATCCACGCAACTTTTAAAGAGTATCCAGTTGTACAGAAGGCACCACTTGAAATCGCCAATATGGTCCTTATCTATGATCAGCAGCGGCAGCTCTTAAAGTTGAATGAATGAAAAAGTACTTGTATTATGCTAAGTGCTGGGGGTCCAGATCAAAAAGAGAAAGCATAGTCTGCCCTCAAGGAGTTTAAATGATACTAACACATATAGGATCGGGGCAGCTAGGTAGCACAATGGATAAAGCACTGGCCCTGAAGTCAGGAGGACCTGAGTTCAAATTTGGCCTCAAACACTTAATAGTTGCCTAGCTGTGGTGACCTTGGGCAAGTCACTTAACTCCATTGCCTTAAATAAAAGTAAAAAAAAACCCATAAAATTAAACACATATAGGGTCATGGATGATATCTTGATTTAGAAAGCTATGAAGACTTAAATTAACACATCTTTTCTAGACCCAATAGCAGATGTGATTTGATAATGTTCCAGAAATGGAAAAAAGGGAAGAGGATGACAAGGAAACTTTAGTAACTTTTTCCCCCCAAAGTGTGAGGAGTGGTCTGGTCATGAACTAGGGCATGGTTTCTGGACCGGACAGTATGGTGAATGACCCTGAATCATGATCAGATATTGGGCCTAGATGGAATGGACGACTGAAAGAATGGTCGCTTTACTTTGAGCCCAAATTGGTCCTGTTTTTATTCTCTGAGTCACATAAAATGTACCTTCTTTTCACATGACTTGTCCTCGGACCACCCTCCTCAGTTCTTTGAATATAACATGATTTTTCAGGTCCTTTGCCCTCCTAGGTATAATGCCATACAATTAAACCATTTTTAAAGCCAGAAATAATCGTTAGTTGGAAGGAATCCGAAGCTGGAAGGGAGCTTAGAGAGCATCCAATTCAACCCCCTCATTTTACAGCCAAAGAAACTGAGGCCCAGAGAGGGGGAAATGATTCATCCCCACACATTGCAAGTGCTAAATAAACATTTCTGGATTAATTGACTGGTGGATTCTTTCTCTCCAGAGCTACAGCAAGCTTCTGGCGGCAGCCCTCAATCATTTAGACTCCCTGGCCAAGAATAGGCTTTGCATCCCCGGTGCTCTGGACAAGAGGCTATAGAAATCTTCCCCATGAGTAAGTGGTGTTGAAATACATCAAGGGGGTGACACTGTTCAGGGAAGGAAGCCAATGTCCACCAAGGCCTGAATTGAAAGCCCTCGATTCATTTCCCCAGGTGACCTTGGACAGGCATGTTTGAGTTCAGATCTCCTGAAGTGAAAATCAACTGCATTAACCCACTGTGTCGCCAATACTCCCCCCCTACTTTCCTTCCCTTCCCTCCCTAGCTTCCCTTAGAAGCCCTTTTGCTTTTCGAATCCCCGTTTCCATGGAGACGGCAGACACAATGGTTTCTGTGGAGTTGGGTTCTATAAATAATTTCTAGATCAGTAGTTGTGATATTAACTATGTGGGTTCAGCGAAGCAGTGCGTGGTAACCAGCGGGAACAGATCATTGTCCAAAGGAAACTGCCTCATTTGGGGAAACGTGGGGCAGAGAGCTTCCTGCGTGTTTATTTAAAGGAACAATAATTTTGTTTAGCTGAGACAAATTCAGCTTTTGCAAGGTTCTGTGGTTTCATTTCTGTTCCAGGGAAAATATTTGGAATGTACCATCTGGCCCCAGGAAAATCCCACTGGTAGAAACTCTGGGTGTTCAAAAATTCTGATAAATTCTCACCAACTAGCTGGGTGACCCTGGACAAGTCAAGACCCTCTCTGGGCCTGGTTCTTCATCAGTATTACATGGGCAAGGCGGGGATTGGCTTTGGAGTCAAAAGACCCTTGATTTGAATCCTAGCTTGGCTAGATGAGCTTGAGAAAGTTATTTAAACTCCTCCAGGCCTCAGTTTTCTCATATGTAAAATGAGGAGGTTAAACTCTTTTTTTTTTGGTAAGGCAAATGAGGTTAAGTGACTTGCCCAAGACCACACAGCTAGGTCATTATTAAGTGTCTGAGGTCGGATTTGAACTCAGGTACTTCTGACTCCAGGGCCAGTGCTCTACCCACTGCACCACCAAGCTACCCCAAGGTTAAACTCTCAACAAAGTTCCTTCCAGGTGAAATCTAGAATCCTACCACATCCCTTAGAGCAGAATCTGACAAGGCAGTCTCAATTTCTAACAATAAAATTATATGATTTTTTGACTCTGGAATCTGCTGTGCTGGGAAGGCATTCAGGAGATGTGGACAAGCTACAGTGGTCACCAATGTTTACCTGCAAGCAGTCAACTAGTTAGTTTAATCTGGGGGAAGAAAAAAGATTCCAGTAACAATTCTTGAACTAAGCTAGGAACTCTTAAATTCAGCTCTATATATAATTCATTGGCTTGTGAATGAAGTTGTCATTTTTCTTCTCATGGACTCAGTTTTCCCAAATGCAAAACATTAATTCATCCAGGATAGACTTGAATTCTTAAATTCAGCTCTCCAATTCACTGGCTTGTGACTGACGTTGTCACTTTTCCTCTCTCAGACTCAATTTTCCCAAATGCATTACGGAGGTAGAGGGGTTGAATGATATCATCTATAAACTCCTCTCGAATTCTACACACTGAATGAATGATGTAAGGAGGGGAGGGGAGAAAGCAGTTGGTGATCATCAAAACAGTTTTCAATTTTATAGTTCTTTGTGGTAGTAAATCTCTCACGTCATAAAAACAGATTAAGATGGAGAATATATTTAATTATCCCCCATTTCACAGATGAGGAAAATGAGGCAAAATGACTTGCCCACAGAATCATAGCCCACTATGATGTACAGAACTGAAACTCTGTCAGATTTCTTCAATCCTCTATGGAAATCTAACGTGCCTTGCAAATAGCCCCTTGCCCACTCATCCAAAGTGAGTCACAACAGAAGCCAATAGTCACTCACAGTGGTATTAACTGTCTGCCAGGATAGAGCTGACTTTTCAGTGAGCCCTGAATCATAGATTTAGAAGATATAATGACTCACATTCCTCCAGCCTGTTAAGGACTTCAAATTGCTTTCCTCCCAGGAACATTCTGAAATAGAATGTGAAGGATGAAAGGGGTCTTACAGACCATTTAGTAAAACCCTCTCATTTTAGAAATGAGGTTCAAGAAGAAGTAATCAGTTCAAGATCACCCAGAAAATTAGGGAACAGAATGTTTGTCTGTACTCTCATTTCCATGCTGTTTTCCCTTCCACAACAGGGTGAACAGAGGAGGAAAAGGAAACCTTTTCCATTTCCATCCAGTTCACTTGAAGTTCTAGTACAGTC
The DNA here is from genome assembly GCF_037893015.1 of Macrotis lagotis. Lineage (NCBI taxonomy): Eukaryota > Metazoa > Chordata > Mammalia > Peramelemorphia > Peramelidae > Macrotis > Macrotis lagotis. Next base: position 55,057,574 of record NC_133658.1, read on the forward strand.
TCTGTGAAACAGCATGGTGTATGATCATTTAATAAACATTAAGTGTAGTGTGTAGTGAAAAGGGCACAAAACTTGGAGGTGGGAAAGGATCTGAATTTAACTCTTGTCTCTGACACTGACTGTGTAAATAATCCTAATAATAGAAGCCATTTATAAATATCTCATTGTATCCCCATAACGACCCTGGATAGTAGGGGCTATTATTACCCTGATTTTATGGGTAAGGTTAACAGGCACAGAGAGATAAAGTGATATGTCAAGGGTCACACAACTAGTAAGTATCTGAGGCAGGATTCAAACCCAGGTCTACCTAACTCCAACAACATTGGAGTCTAGCCCATTATGACCTTAGGCAAATAACCTTTCTGGTCTTCTGAGTCCTCATCTGTAAAATGGGGATAATCATATCTACTATTGTACCTACCTCATAAAATTGTCAAGAATATTCAAAGGTCAGCTTGGAAGAAGTTTGCTAAAATAGTAGGAATTACTCTAAAACCTGGGGATTGGTGGTTGCAATAGGGAGGAAACAGTTTTAAAATTGTATTCAGTTCAACAAACACTACTATTATGTGCATGTTTTTATAGCAGTCCCTGAGAGTTTGGGGTTTTTTTAATGATTTTTTTTAAGTCCCTACCCTCAAAAAGTTTATAGTCCCTGAAGAGAGGGACAGGGTGGAGAAAAAGATACCAAAAGTATATGGATGTTTATATGTCAAGGGAGAGATGTGGACAAAAGTGCTCTAAGAAAATTTGAGAAGGGAAAGAATTCTTTGAGCTTGGGAGATTAGCGAAGGCTTCCCAGATTAAAGCCATGATATTGGTACCTGAGCTGGGCTTTGGAGGGAGAAGATTCTGAAGGGCGAAGAGTTGAGGGAATTATATTACAGGATATGGACACAGGAGACGGTAGAAAAGAGCAGATCATGTTCAGGTTGCATACTAATATGCCAGTTTGGATGGGACAGAGGGCATGAAGGGGGAGGGAGATAAAAATGAGTCCATAAAGATGAGGAGTCAGATTGTGGAGGTCTTTAAATGCCAAAAAGTTAATATTTTTATCCTAGAGGGGATAATATTGGGGGTTTCTGAGGAGAGCAAGGTGGCCAAACCTATGCCCTTGGAAGATTATTTTGGATGCTGTACAAAGATTGGATTGGAAAGAAAGAAATCAAGAGGAAAAAAAAATTAGGAAAGAAATCAGTTGTTGCAAGTGAGAGGTATTGAGCTCCTGAACTAGTGGGAATGGTCTTGTTAATGGAGAGAAGGGAAGAGACCTAAGAGATATTAAGGAGGTGGAACCAACAGGCCTTATCATAAACTCTCTAGAAGCAATTTGGGGAGTCAATTCCTTCTCTAATATCTGTCTGCACTAGATTCAAAGGGATACTCTGAGAGGCTAGAGAAGTAATTATACTCCTACTCTTTTTCCAACATTTAAGAGTAAATGTTCTCCAAGTGGATAGTTATGTGGTTAAGTATGGACCCCACAGCATTAAAGAAGGAAAGAAGAGCCTTCTGCCTCAGAGGAATCCTCAAGTCTTAACGTTCCCTCGCCAATCACTTGCCAAGTCTTATTGATTCTACCAGCCCAGAGTCTCTCAAATTCTCTCCACTCACACAGTAACCACCTGCCTCAAATCTTCATCAGCTCTTGCCTTTACTTATTACAGTAACCTTTAACTAAGATTTCCCTGCTTCACATTTTTCCCTGGACCAATCTTATTTCGACACAGCTATTAAATCAATATTCTTAAAACACATATATGAAAACAATGTCATTTTCCTGGTCAAAAAACTCCAAGAGCTCCCTTATTACCACCAAGATAAAATATAAACTCTGGCATACTATCACAATTTAGTTCCAGCTTCCTTTCCCAAACGTGTTTGTTATAACTTCTCATCACATACTTGACCCTCCCAGCCAAACTGGCCTGTTGGCTGTTCTCAATAGACAACCTTCTATCTCCCCTATGGTGCCTTTGCACAGGCTTCACCTCTCATACCTCTTAGAATCCCAGGCTTCTCGGAAGGTTCTATTCAAGTGTTCCCTTCTATACCCCAATTATTTTGATCATTCCACTTGCTAATGCCCTTCTAACTCATCAAACAGTGTTGTATTGACTTTGTATATATTTTGGGTTTATTTGTATTTATGGTTTTTGTTTTTACTCCAGTGAAATTTAAGTCAACGAGGACTGAGGTAGCTAGGTGACTGGGGTACGGGACTTGGGATTCAAGAAGACTGATTCAAATTCTGACTCTCATCGCTAATGACTGCGTGACCCTGGACAAGTCAATTCCCCTGTGTGTTTCAATTTCATCTTCTGTAAAATGAGGATAAAAATAAGTCATACTTCCCAAGGTTTCTGTGAAGACCAAATGAAATCATATATGTAATTATATATTACAAACTTTAAAGCCCTAAGTAGTCATATATATAAAATTTATAATAGCTATTATTATTAATTTAAGAACATGGCATGAAAAAAGGGGAAGAAGGCTAGTTATTAGGTTACAAATGGTTATGACCTACTTCAAAGAACACTATTAATTCTTACCAAGCAAGCATAAGAGGGTTACTATATATTATATTAAATCAAGTGTTTTTTCTGTTTAGGAAAGCAGTCTTCCAAAATGGGAATTAATTACTTACATTATGTATATACACATATGCGCACATATACACACATATTATCTATATACACATATGTGTATAAAGGAATTTTTTTTCCTTCTTGCTACAGGACTTGGAACAAGTGTCTATCAAATCACCAAAGACCAAACACCAATCACCAAGCTTCACTCTTCATTATTATTGCCCAGGCTTTTTTCCTAGGTATATATCTAATTATGTCTTGTCTTCATCAACTTAGCCCTCACCCTAACAGCCACTCCTGTCCTTTCTAGATCAAGAATGTTGTTCTAATTATTCAAACTTCATAGAGATGGCTAAACAACTTCATTACATTAGTGAAAACATCTGATAAAAAAATCATAAAAATCAAAGCATCATAAATGAGCATTCTTAACACCTCCTGAATCCAATTTCTAAGGCAAGTCTCACTTTTCAAGTTGGAGACTATTTCCACTCTCTTCAGTTTTCTGAATAATTATAAAGGAGAGACAACCAAAGAAGTTGATATGTTTTATTTAAACCAACAATAATCTTCTCATAAGGGATGATTACCTGATCAATAAAGAGTACATGAAGGGAAATAAGATGACGACCAAAAGGTAATTTGGATTGGATTTCTCATGGTTATAATACCAATCTAGAGAAGTTTGTATTTTTCTCCAAGCCTAGTGATATCATGGAGCCACTAAAGATGTTTTTGAGCAGAAAAATCATTTGGCCACATCTGTCTTAGGAAAGATTCTTTAGGCAGAAGTATGAAGGGTCAAATAAAGAGGGGGAAGAAGATACAAGGCAACAAGTTGATGGCAACAAGAGCAAAAAGAAGAGGATGGATGCAAGAGCTATGGAGATGGAGAACATAGTACTTGGCAATCAATTTTATGTGGAAATGAGAAAGAAAAACTAAAGATAACTGAGGTTACAAACCCTGATGACTGGAAGAATGGTGCTGCCCCCAACAGAAATAAGGAAGTTTGGAGAAGAGAAAGATTTGGGAGAAAATGATAATACCCATTTTGGACATAATGAGTTTGAGGTACCAGCAGAATATCCCTAAGGAAGGGTCTTGCAGACAGTTGGAATTCAGGGGAGAGATTAGGACTGGACTAATTTCTCTTTGATTTATAGCTACTTTCATCTTTCCTCTTATAAAAACAATTGGCAAATTCTCAAAAATGGAAGAAAGCACACTCCCATAATCATTTACATGACAAATGTAGTGAAAAATGCCTAAATCAGGGAAGGATGAAGAAAACCATATGGACCAATATTAGTAATGAATATTGATACAATTAAAATTAATAAAATTCTGACAAAAAGATTTTAGTAATCCATTTTGGATTTCTGCCAGGGAGGTGAATATGGTTCAAAATTAGGAAAATAACCACATTCCAAATCACATGATTATGCCATAAAATGCCAGGAAAAAACCTTTGAATAAGTACAATGATCATTTATGCTAACAACTCTGCCTAGTAAAGGCATGTGATGAAAAGTATTTACCTAAATACAAAAGAAAATTTTATATGTAATGGGGAAGTATTAGAAGTTTTCCCAGTAAATATAGGAGTAGAATACAGATGACCCTTTTACCCATTATTATTTGACATAATTTTGAAAACACTAGTATTAACAAGAAAATAGAAAGTAATGAAAAGCAAATAATAAGCAAAGGAGACAAAAATCTTCCAAATTGTTAATATGAAGGCTTAATTTGAAAATCTTAAGAGATTTTCAAATAAAACTAACTCCCATACAGAACTTCAATAAAGTTGTACATTACAAAATAAACCTCCAATAATCAATGGCATTCCTATATATTAATATAGACAATAATAAAAAGGTCCTATTCATTATAACAAACTACACAAAATATTTGGGAGTCAATTTACCAAAACTTATATACCTGTATAGTTCTAATTTTGAAATTATCCTTGAAGAAATGAATAGCATTCAGCTTTCATGAACCATGCCAATATAATAAAAAATGAAAACACTACCTAAATTAGATTACACATTCAATATTATACCAAGCAAATGGCAAAAGGGATATTTTACAGAACTAGAAAAAATAAAATTCATTTGGAAAAACAAAAACTATAACATTAATGGAAATAATTAAAAAAGATAAGAATAAAGGGAGAGATTGCACTTCCAGATCCTAAACTATAATCCAGCAATCAACAAAAGCCTTTAGTACTTAACTTAAAAAATAGAGATAAAAGGAACAGCCTGGCCAAAGAAGAATAAGAATTAATTCAATTCAATTCAATGTCCACTCTACTGAAAACATAAAAGATCCCTATTTGATAAGAACCTGGAATAATATGGCAGAAATTAGAATTTAACACACATTTTCAATAATATCATAATAAATTCAAAATGGATACATGACCTGAATATTAAAAATCACAACATGAAAAATATTGGAAGAGAAGTAGATCAAATACCTTTCACTGTTAGAGGTAGTGGTTGAATATCTTAATCAAAAAAATAATAGAGGTAATTACAAAAGAAAAATAGATTGTTTAAATTATATGAAATTGAAAAGACTTTGTACAAATAAAAGGAATATATATTTACGAGTAAAGAGGGAAGCATTATACTGGGTATATCACATATTTCTAATGAGTATGATATCTAAAATATAGAGGAGTTGTTTATTTTTCATTCTTGAAGACGTGCAAGTGAATTGGATTTAAATAAGGGAAGGCAGTACAATGAGACAACTAACCGAAATATATGATCAGAAGCCATTCTCCATTAAATTAATTAATAAAGGAATATGAACAAACAGTTCTCAAAATAAGAATTGTAAACTATCAATTACCATATGAAAGAATACTCCATATTCCAAAGAATACTAAAGAGAAATACAAATCAAAATAACCCTAAGTTTCGCTTAACACACAGCAAATTGAGAGATGAAGAAAAAAAGAAAGCAATAGTTGAAGCTGGAGAGGTTGTAGAACAATAGGCTTACTAATAAATTATTGGTTGAGCTGTTGATTGGTACATCATTCTAGAAAACAATTTGGAAATTCACAATTAAAGTGGCTAAAATGTCCATATCCTTTCAGAGATTCCACCATTAGGCATATAACCCTAAGAAAGCCATGGACAAAACCAATACTTACAGATACACTAAAATAGAGAGTATTCCAAAAAGTTTTAGTGCAATTGGAGAAGGGACTTAACTGCTCTAAACCTGAAAATTGTGTGAAGATTTTTGGGACACTCTACCTTTATAATAATATCTTTTATGGTAGCAAAGGACTGGAAACAAAGTAGATTTGGAAATTACTAAAAAAAATTATGAGTATGACTATATAATGGAATAATCACTACACTATAAGCACTGGCAATGATGATAAAGGGAAGCATAAAAGAAATCAGTTGATACAAAGTGATGTAAGCAAAGTCAAGAAAACAACTTACAGGGGCAGCTAGGTGACGTAGTGGATAAAGCACTGGCCTTGGAGTCAGGAGTACCTGGGTTCAAATCCGGTCTCAGACACTTAATAATTACCTAGCTGTGTGGCCTTCAACAAGCCACTTAACCCCATTTGCCTTGCAAAAAATCTAAAAAAAACAAACAAAAAAGGAAAACAATTTACACAGTGACCAAAACAATGTAAACAAAAAGAACAATACAAAACTACAAAAAATCTGATTGTTTTAAGATTGTAAAGATTAAGCTTGATTCAAAAGAAGACATATGAGAAGACACCACCCTCTGCTCCTACAGATATAAAATATTCACCTACAGATTTTTTTTTGAATGAATTGATCAGTGTTGCTGACTTTTTTTTTTCCCTTCTTTTTCCTTTAACAAAAATTCTTTAGTCTAAGGGATGGCTCTCCAGGAGGGTTAGGGGAAGACATATAGTTTACGTAAAAACAAATGATATCACAAAATATGACAATTAAAATAATTTTAAAAAACACACCGGAACATAATTTGCTTAATGACTAGTGACTAAAAAAAATCAGGATTTAAAAATAAGGAGGTAAGTTGTTGAAGACTACCAAATCCTCTGACCGCCTACAAAACCAGGGAAACTCATTCTGTATTTTAGTAGCTATTTTAGTCTATAAATGTAGTAAAGGATGCAACAGAGCTCTGCCTGTACACTAGAGAGCTCTCTTCTATGACAGGAAGTCTTTTTTGAGAAACAAAAGGTATGTTCCAACCCCATATCCATGTACCCTGAGCTAGCTAATCTTGTCCCTCCTCATGCTAATTACCCTAAGGTCAGGTTTCTTTTCCCATTATTAATCACTGTAATTTTAATTAATCATTGCCTTTTACCTTGACACAGACTCTTTTATAAATAGACAGACAGACAGATAGAGAGAGAGAGAGAGAGAGAGAGAGAGAGAGAGAGAGAGAGAGCTATATAGATAGATAGTCTCATTTGAGGCTCACAATATCCTGTGAGGAAGGTAGTATATTATTTATCCCCATTTCACAGATGAGAAAAATGAAACACAAAGGAGAGACTTGACTAACATCAAACAACTAGTACATACCAGAACTAGAACTTGGTTTTTTAAGTGTTTAATGTTTATTTTTAAATTTTAAATATTTTCAATGAGCAAAAGTCTATTTTCTCTCTTTCTGAAAAAAAGAAAAACCCTCACAAATATGCCTAGTCAAGCAAAATAGATTCATTGCCATGGACGCACCTCCTATATTTTTATGTATATGTATGTATGTATTATATGATGATGTTGGTTCTTCATTCTTGAAGGGAGGTGATGTCATGATAAGCACATGGATTGGATTTGAGTGAGGGGGTTGTACTAAGTCACCAGTCTCACTTCCTCCTCCAGAGCCATCTGGGTCCAGTGACCAGATAGGAATTAGTACAACTGGAGATAAATGGTCATGGATGTGAGACAATTAGGAATAAGTGACTTGCCAAGGACAAACAGCTAGGTTATTATTAAGCGTCTGAGGCTGGATTTGAACTCAGATCCTCCTGACTCCAAGGTCAGTGTTCTATCCACTGCGCCACCTAGCTGCCCTTATATATGTATATATTTATGTGTGTGTACCATCATGTCTCTGTCAGGTGGTGGGTAGCATGCTTTACTTCACAGATGAGAGTTTTTAAGTCTTTCAAAATTATTTGTTTTTAAGATGTTTTGATTGTTTAAATTGTTCTACTATTTATATGAGGCCAAACAATTTATGCTAGGTTTCTCAGAAACTGTCTCATTATTTCTTGTGCCACAACAGCATTCCATTACATGCATCTACCATTCCTCAATTGATCATTACCTCCCACCTTGGTTTCTACTTCTCTGCTACCACGGGTCGGAAAGTAATCTTTCTTCCAGACTTTCCAGAAATAACATCTCTAAGTACCATGAATAAAATTTCATTCAATTCAGAGACCTAAGGGATCTCTCTACAAAGACTGACAAAACTCATTCATTATTCAAGGTAAAGGAAAGGGACATTCCTTTGCCTGTTGAACTGAAGACATATACTCCTTCCCAATTCCATGTTTAAAAAATGAATTAATATTAGACTTTAGGCTATAGTCTACTCCATTATCAACTGACTGTGTAACCTTGTTATTGTTAAGCCTGGAGGAGAAAGGACATAAGGAATGCACTAAAACAGTCTTGAAATATTTAAAATGCTCTCATAATGCTATTGTGCTATAAGAAATGGTAAAAGGAATGGTTTCAGAAAAACCTGGAGAAACTTGCATGAACTGATGATAAATAAAGTGATTGGAAACAGAACAATATATATAATGACAATAATACAATAAAGCTAAATAATTTTGAAAGACATAGGTAGTCTGATCAATCTACAATTGACTGAGCACAATTCCAAAGGATTCATGATGAAATATGCTATCCACCTTGAGACAGCTGATAGGCTCAAAGTGAAGACTGAAGCATATCATCTTTTTCTTCCTTTCTATCTCTGTCTCTTTCTTTTCAACATATATAATTTAGGAATTTGTTTACTTGACTCTACATTTTGTAACAGATTTTGTTTTTCTTCTCAGTGGGTGGCAATAGAAGAAATAGGAAGGAAAGAATTTGAAACAGAAAATAAGAATTAAAAAAAAAAAAAAAGACTGTCATACTAAAGAGGAAATATCCTTATTTGGCTTGGCCCAGATAGCAGAATTTGGTACAAAGTTTAAAACTCACAAAGAAGCAGTCTTCCATTAAATAAAAGAAATTTCTAACAAATAGCATCCCATAATCAGAATCTCAGAGTTGGAAAGGTCATCAGAAGTCATTGTGCCTGAACAGGAGCCTCCAACCTATATTTCACCCACAAATGAGAAAGAAAAAAAAGAGAAAAGAAGGAAAGAGGAAGGAAAGGGGAGGGGAGGGAAGAGGAGGGGAATGAAAAGGGAAGAGGAAAAGGAGGGGAGGGGAGGGGAGGGAAGGGGAGGAGAAAGAAGAAGAAGGGAAGGGAAGGGAAGGGAAGGGACAATGATGCATCAATCTGTATTCTGAGCTTTCATTTGGATTTGTCCAGTAATGCAAAATATTAAAGAGTTCTAATTCTGCTGGGAATTTTTTTCTTTATAGCAAGTCTAGGTCTGGGCTGTAAAAGCCTAATGCTCCTAGTTCTATCCTATGGGCCCAAGCAAAGAAATATATTGCCTCTTCTTTATGACAGTTCTTTAAATAATTGAAGACAGCTGTAACATTGACCCAATCCTCTCTTTCATGGACAAAATATCTCTAGATCCTTCAGCCAAACTTCATACAGTATTCCCTCCATATGGAACTCTAGATGTAGATGCACCAATAGAAAATGAGGTGAATGTGAAATCAGAAGGTTGAAATCCATTTATGAACTGGTGACCTTCCACAAGTTACTCTATAAAATGGGGATAATAGTTGTATCCTTATAAGACCGGTATAAGGCTTAAATAAGATTGGAGTCAAGCACCAACACAAGGTTGAGCTCCAGGATGACAGTTAACAATGGCCTTTGTTGGGATTTTTGCTACTACCTTTTCATGGGAAACCAAAATGCTTTTAGGAGATTGCAGAAAACCCTGGGACCTGAGATCCATGCCAATTGCATTGGCAATTCATTAAAAGACAATCCCTAAAAAAAAAGCAACTTTGAAGAGTTGCAACTTGTCGATCAAAACTGAAAGAAGTTAAAGGAGACTTTCTAACCTTAAGTCATATATACGCTTGGAACAGAAATACTGAGAATAAGTAACTGTAAACACAGGCTAAATGGTTCCCGGCTCTATTTAATTGGCTAGCTATTTTATGTTCTAAAAGAACTAGTTCCCTGGGAGTTAAGACTCTCCCAAGAAAAGTCACATATAGCTCTGAGTCTGGGAACTAACAAACTCATTTCTTTATTGAAAAAAAAATTGAGAATTTTTGGCTAGTCTGTTGTCTTCATATGTGAAGGACCTGAAGTCTTTTCTAAAAGGGCTTAAATTAAGTCATTGGACTCAAGTTACAAGAGAGATGGTAGAAGCATCTCTCCTTTTATGGGTATCGATAGTCAGTTCCTTCGCTGAAATCAGAAATGCAAAGTTCCACAAAAACATGCCCTGGAGAATAATGCTTAGCAGGAAGCATTCAATGAACATTTCTGAGATGCCTACTGAGTCACAGTCACTGGTGTTAAGTTCTAGGGGAAAAAATAGACAAAAGATAATCTCTTCCCTCAAAGAGCTTACAATCTAATGGGGAACTTGCTAAGAAAGCCATTCTATGAAGAGACTACATACTGCAAAAAGAGGGGAATATGACCAGCAGGAGTTGTATAATACCATTACCAGAAGTCACAGGTGGCCCTGCAGCATCTGAAATCTCAATTGTTTCTTCATAAATGTGCTCTGGCCACCTGCATTTCCCTTATGTATATCCCTCCATTCCCTAGACACATCTGTTCTTTCCACTGATGGTATGTGAATTTGTGGAGAGTATGCTTGAGGTTTGTGGGGGGACGTGTTCTATTTCTGTTTTCCTTACTATGTAATTTCATTAAATGCCTTTGCTTTGAAATCATTGTGTTCTCTGGCTGGCCAACCAAAGTAAATATACTGGTGGGGGCTTGTGAATTTGCTTTTCAAGTGACTTTTGATCCATGGAGAAGACCGAACCTAAAGGTTGTTCAGGGGATCCACTGGCTGTGGAAAAGGAGAAAGGAGGAAACCAGGTGTTACAAAAATAATGGAACTAAAATTCTTTGTAAAGGAAAAAGTGCTATGTAAACTATCAGTTATGATTATCATGGCTCTGAATCCCTTCCTTCTGGGTCTCATTTTCCTCTTCTGTAAAAGGAGACTAATTGCTCTCTGAGACCCTTCCTAGTTCTACTACTCTGACTCTACAACTAAAACAGTGCCTCGTAAATAATCACTATTGCCTTATTACACCCCAGCGGTGCTCCGGGGACAAACTAACATTAACTGACCTTGTGAACTTCTACCAAGGTTCCCTGTTGATTGGGATCCAGCACCAACCTTATTCATAACAGTCAGTCACAATAAATGTAACTAGTTTGGTTTCTTTTTCAAAGAAAAAGAGTTGTTAAAAGCTACAAACTCCAGTTTTTTTCATAATGAATATCCTGTTGATTTTTAATGGCTGGCTTTAATATTTAACTTAATTTTTTTTCTAAAAAAGAAAAAAAGAATTGCCAAAATACCTCCAGTAATGAACTGTTTACCTTGGTAAAGACAGGCCAAATAACATTCCATTCTATTAATTATTTATATCATCCCTATCTATACCATTGAGCCTCTTGCTTCTGCTATTTAAACAGCAACTAGAAAAAAGGTTTAGATGATGTCTCTTCTGTCAGGGAACAAAATATTCAGCCTGAAAGGTTTCACAAGGGCATAAGCAATTGAACAGTGGGCAGAGGTGATGGAAGACTAAATGGGCATGAGCCTTCCAGCAAGGTGAAGATTGAGAGTGAGAGGGAAGGATCAATAAAAGGAAGCAATTGAAGACAGAAAAATACTCCAGAGGTAGCAATGAAGAAAGAGATATGGAGACAAGGTATCAACCAAGTAGGGGAAGCATGGGGACGTGGGATTCTATGATCCTATGATTTAGAGCTGGAGGGACCCAAGACATTACCTAGTCCAGTGCCCTCCTATTATAGAGGAGATAACAGAAGTATAGAGAAGGGAGGTTGCCCCCAAAACCAAAGGCAGGACTTGAACCCAGGGCCACTCACTTCATTTTCCATGCTCTATTACCCTAAAAGTCTGGGTTTTAAGAGTTTTGCCTGACCATTTCTGCCATTACTGTGTGAATTTGGGTGAGTCTCTTCCTTTCTGTTACCTTGAGTTTTTTTGTCTGTAAAATGGAAACACTGGGCTGGTTGGTTAGTCTCCAAGATTGCTCCCAGCACTAGCTAGGATTCCATCCTGAAGTTTCCATTCTTGCCTGGACCCTTCCTTTACTCTAGAGCAGAGTTAAATGTGTTCGAGTTTTTCTGATGTTTTTCAGTGTGAGATATCCCTGCCTCCAAAAGCCCCAAAGAATTAAAATGATAGAGGTCCAAAGGACATCATGAATGTCAGTAGGTTATGGTCCAAAAATTAATTGAAAGACCTCAAAATAGGAGGTGGGTTAGTCATGTACCATGAAAGGTGGACACTGATGAATCATCAGTTTTCCTCTGATCTCCCTGAAATTAAAAGTCTGAGAACCATCTTCAAAACTCTAGGGAATTCCTCTATTGAGGAGTTACAGAAAGTGCCATTGTGGATAGAACAAAGACTTGAATTTGAATCTTGCGTCAGTTATTACCAGTTCAGTATAGTCTAATAGTATCTAACTCCCTAGGTCGAGGTGAAGATCAAAAGTGTTAGCATAGGCGAAGCATTTTGCAAACCACAAAACACTACAAAAATTCCAGATATTATTATTTATTTTATTATTATTTAGACATAGAGGGGTTTTATTGTTATACTGGTATCCATATTGGTGAGATCATGTTTCAATGAAAGTTATCAGAATATCATATACTTAGGGAGTTATTTGGAACTGGTCTGAAGGTTTGTTCATTTTAAAGATCTGCTCTAGGGTTCAACTTTGAGTGTTTTCCTTTTCCTTCTTTAGGCATCTCTAGACTTTGCCCCCAAGTACCCACAAGCTCCCATGACAAGTTCCCTCTTACATTTCTATGGTCCCTCAACCTGTAGCCCCTTTGCAAAAACCTGACCAAAGGGAGGAAGAGAACTTAAGACATCTTGGCCCCACCAGGACAGTCTTTTCTATTTATCAAAGCCTCCTGAAGCCTGTTTAGGAAACAATGGATTTAGAGGGACAGCTACCCCAAGGAGGCATCGACATCATCTGCTAATATTTGTTGAATGTTGGTATGCCAGGATCCCTGTTTGGTCCTTGGCAAGGGTAGACAGGAATGAATTATCAATCTCAAACATCATTAAACCCACTCCTCCCCCCAGGGTGCAGAGGGTTGAACTCGGAGGAGCTTGGAAGGACATATTCCTTGACCCAAAGTCAATGGGGGAGGGGAGGGGCCAAGAAGCTTTAGACTTGGCAGGGACCTTATAGATTAGGCAAATTCAACCTCTTCACTGTACAAATGAGGAAAATGAGACTGGTAGTTCTGTCAACAGTCATCCCAAAAGCCTTGGAAACATTACATGGAAGCAATCAGCTAAACTAGCATTTTTAGAACACTTTGCAGGTGTTAAGTGGTTTCACAAATATCTTATTTAATCTTTATACAGTCCTGTGAGGCAGGCAGGACTAATACTAATATACCCATTTTACTGAAGAGGAAACTGAGAAGAGAAGGAGATATACATTTCCCATTACCTTGGGAAATGTTGGAACAGGAATAATGGCTCTGCTGCTTACTAGTTGTATGCCACTGAATAAGCCATCCCTCTTTGGAACTCAGTTTCCTCATCTATAAACTAAAGGGGTTAGCAGAAATACCACTACTGGGTATATATCCTGAAGAGATGAAGAAAACAGATAAAAACATTACTTGTACAAAAATATTTATAGCAGCCCTGTTTGTGGTGGCAAAGAATTGGAAATCAAAGTAAATGTTCTTCAACTGGGGAATGGTTTAGCAAACTATGGAATATGTATGTTATGGAACACTATTGTTCTATTAGAAACCAGGAGGGATGGGAATTCAGGAAAGCCTGGAGGGATTTGCATGAACTGATACTGAGTGAGATGAGCAGAACCAGAAGAACACTGTACACCCTAATAGCAACATAGGGGTGATGATCAACCTTGAAGGACTCGCTCATTCCATCAGTGCAACAGTTGGGAACAATTTTGGGCTGTCTGGAAAGGAGAGTACCATCTGTATCCAGTTAAGGAGCTGTGGAGTTGGAACAAAGTTCAAGGACTATTCCCTTTAATTTAGAAAAAAACAGATATCTTATTGTCTGATCTTGTTACCTCTTAGAATTCTTGTCTCTTCTCTAAGGATATGATTTCTCTCTCATCACACCCAATTTGGATCAAGGTACAACATGGAAACAAAGTAAAGACTGACAGAGTGCTTTCCATAGGGGTGGGGGGAGGGAAGTAAGATTGGGGGGATAATTGTAAAACTCAAATAATATCTTTAATAAAAATTAATAAAAAAAATAAAGGGGTTAGAAGAGATGAGAAAATGTACTTCCTTTCTTTGGGTGGGGGAGGTGGGTTATGGGGGTGGAAACCATTGCATATAATTTTTTGAACTGAATTTTTTAATTTCTTTTTTTCTTTCTTTGGTACAAGGGATAGTTTACTGAGCAGAAAATGATTTAAAGATGTTCAGAGTGTCCCAAAAGTCTCATAGCAACCTTAAGCTTTAATTGTTTATTTGGAAATAAAGATATCAACCAAAATTGTGAGGGGGAGGTTAGACCAGTTATCTTTTGGGCTCTTTTCAGCTGTAACCATTCAGTCAACAAATCCTTATTAAGTTGTTCTCTGTAAGCACTGTGCTAAACAGTAAGTATACAAAGAACTGGGGAAAAACCCACAGTCCCTGTTCTCAAGAGACATATTTTGTGATTGTTGCTCAGTTGTTTTTCAGTTGCATCCAGCAACCTCGTTTTGGATTTTCTCAGCAAAGATTCTGGAATGGTTTGCCATTTCTCTAGCTCATTTGACAAATGAGGAAACTGAGGAAGAGTGAAGTGACTTGCCCAGGGCTACCCAGCTAGGAAAGATCTAAGGCCAGATTTGCACTCTGGAAGAGGGGTCTTCCTGCCTTCAGGCCCAAAACTTTATTTTTTTTTAAGATTTTTTTCAAGGCAGTGGAGTTAAGTGGCTTGACCAAGGCCACACAGCTAGGTAATTATTAAGTGTCTGAGGTCAGATTTGAACTCAGGTACTCCTGACTCCAGGGCCGGTGCTCTATCCACTGAACCACCTAGCCGCCCCTGGGCCCAAAGCTTTATCCACCATGGTGCCACCTAGCATATATCCCCCTCAAATGAGGGAAATAGGGAAATATCAGGTACATAGATATCTGCCTACAAGGATATTCAGAAGCTATGAAGTTAATATGCCTCTGGGAGGGATTGGGAAAACTGAAAAGGCCTCCTTCAGAAGGTGCATGTCAAACCAAGTCCCGAAGGAAGCCGGGGAAATTAAGAGGGGATGATGAGGGTGCAAGGCATTCCTGGCAAGGAATGTGTAAAAGCCTGTGTAAAGATGGGAGAACTTCGAATAGGCCATAATTCCTGTGATTCTAAAAATCTCATCGATGTTATCCCTGCTCAGCAATCGCCCAGAGTCAGTCTCTGCAGGTCAGAAGCCAAGACCCAGGTCTTCCACCCCCAAGTCCAACCCAGTTGTGTATCTGGAAAAATGAAATCCCTATTTTACTGTGGTTGCTTCTTATCATCATAGGTTTTGGTTTTAGAACCAGATGTGTATGAGGCAGTGGGGCTCAGGGCAATCAGCTTATCCTGCCGCTTTGGCAAGTGGAGGAGGGGACTAAACAACCCCCCATTTTGCCTCTCCCTTGTACCATTTCTATTGACTGGTTGCTTTTTTTCTGGTACACCCAAAATGTATAAGATGCAAAGAACCTTAGAGAGCAAACAGTCCAACTCCCTCATTTTACAGATAGGGGACTTGAGACTTAAAGAAAAGATTTTCAAAAGATGACACAGGTTATAAATAGCAGGGTCAGGATATAAGCCAAGGTCTTTGGACTCCCAACTCTAGGGCTCTTCCATTGAGCCCCAGGGCCTGTCCTTTGTTGAAGGCTGCTCCCCATATTCACTTGGACTGGTTGTCCATCCATTCAATACTGGTGGCAATGCATAAGCACCAGAGAACCTGGATGGAAATTTTTGCTCTGCATTTTGTTATCTGGGACATGTCTCCTTTAAGCCTCAGTTTCCTCATCTATAAAATGAAGAACTTGGGGAGGGGAATCCATCAAGGTGGAGCTGGAAGGGACTTCAGGAGCTGTCAAGTCTATGATCCATCTGTAAGCTCCCTTGCAGCTTTAATTTCTAGAAACTAATTCAAATCAATAAAGGTTTCTCTAGTACTCTATGCTTGATGCTCAGGGCTATACAAAATTGAAAAAAAGAAAAATAAAGTCCCTACTGTCTTGAATCTTCAAGTCTAATAGAAGATAGCAAATAATGCAAGTAATAAAAGGCTAACATTTATATAGAACTTCACCTATGTGGATCTCATTTGATCCTTACAACAGCCTACTGTGGTCCCCATTTTACACATGAAGAAACTGAGGCACAGGAAAAGGTTAAGCGACTTGGTGAGAGTCACACAATTAGGGAGGGTCTGAGGTAGGATTTGAATTCAGACCTTCTAGATTCAAAGTCCAGTCCTCCATTCACTGCACCTCCTGTTGTTTTTCAGGTTTTGTTTTGTTTTTTAAGTCATTTTCAACTTTTTTGTGACCCTGTTTAGATTTTCTTGGCAGAGATACTGAAGAGGTATGTCATTTCCTTTTCCAGTTGTTTCAGTCATGTCTGACTCTTTATGACCTCATTTGAGGTTTTCCAGAATCTTCCTGGAGTGGTTTGTCATTTCCTTCTCTGGTGCATTTGACAAATGAGGAAACTGAGGCAAATGGTAAAGTGACTTGCCCAGGGTCACCGAGCCAATATCTGAGGTCAGATGTGTCTTCCTGATTCCACATTCTATCCACTATTCACTGAGCCAAAGAGCTGCCTGTAATTTTACTGCATAAAAAAGTATAGTTCTATGTAGGCTTTAGGGTCATATATGAATAGCTAGAAGGGACTTGAGAGGACATTCAGTCAAACTCCTTCATTTCAGTCCCATGAAGTCTCACAAGGGTGACCCAAGGTTACACAGGTAGCAAGCATAATAAGATAATACAAAGGAAGATTGGAATCTAGTTCCTGGGATTCTCCAGCTAATAGTGATCTTTGCAGAGCACTCCACTGCCACTTCTGAATAGAAGGGTGGTTGGCTATGGATGCAAAATAGTGCATATACTGTCAGATTAGGCCATTGTGTTGTTTAGTTTTGCCTGCCTTCTTTAAAAAAAAATTCTTGTTCCTCAGAAGCGAATTAATCAATCCATTCACTTTTCACTTTAATAAGGTACCATTTGTGTACAGGACTCTGTGGAAGCCACTTTGGGGTTGTAAAGATAAAAATCAAGCAGACCCTGAGATAATAGTCACTCTATGGGGAGGTAAGAAGGGAATGAACCCCAAGGGTGCAAATATACAGGCTTAAGAAATGGAATATTATGTGAGGAGGGACAGCAAATAGGTCCACTTGCCTGAGGTGGCCGGGGGACTTAGACCTGGAATCAGGAAGAACTGAGTTCAAATCCAGCATGAACCATTTATTAATTGGGTGACCCTAATTTACTTAACCTCTGTTACCTCAATTTCCTCATTTGTCATTGTAAAATGGGGGTCACCATCTCATCTTCCTTGCAGGGTTGTTGTGATGATCAAATGAGAATGTTCATTTAAAATAAAAAAACAAACATTTAGCACATTGTAGATGCTACATAAATTCTTCTTCCCATCCCCAGGAATTCTTGAAAGGGAATGACGTCCAGAGAGATAGCTGCAGTCAGACAGAGAAGGGTTTTAAAACTCTTTTGAAGCCAAAAGGTAATAGGGAGCCATGGGCATTTCTTGAGCAAAGGTGAAACTTATGTCTGGGAGTGAATACCATTTTGGCAGTTATGTAGAGAGGGGAGAGAAGGAAAGAAGGGGCCTATTGTTATAATCCAGGCAAAATAATAAGGGCATGACCGGGGGATGGTGGCCATGTGGGCAGGGAGAAGGGGTGGATCAAGACCTGGCAGAAATAGGAGAAGGGGGTAAAGGAGATTGAAGAGTTGAGGATAATTCTGAAATCTGTGAAACTGGGTGACTGGAATGTTGGTGATTCCCTCATCAGAAATGGGGAGTTCCAAAAGGATGTGTGTTGGGAGTGGGAAAGGAGAGGGGAGCAATGATGAATTTTGTTTTTGACATTTTGAGTTTGAAATGCTAAAGGACACTCAGTTCAAAATGTTCAAAGGCAGTTGGTGATACAGGACTGGAGGAAAGGAAAGAGATGAAGCTTGGTTATTCAGATCTGGGTCATCGCACAGACATGAGCAAAGAAAGGCATTACATTTTTTTTTAAATGAAAGTATTCTGTGGTGTCAGAACAAGGGACTGAGAGTAAAAGTTCATTATCTACCAGGAGATCAGTGAAGTCTTCATGGAGGACAAAGCAGGTGGCTTTTATGATGTGGCCCAGACCCCACACTCCCTTAAGACCCTCTATCCCAAGGTGCCTATGGGATGAGACAAAGTACCATGGTTAAGAACATAGTCCCAATTTTATACTACTGTTAGTTAATGTGTTTCTCAGGAAGTCTGTTGTGTGATTGTAGACTTGGTTTTGAATCCATCTTGCAAGGGTGTGGGTGGGAGGGAGGGGAGTACTATTTGGGGGCTGGTTTGGCACACCAAGTCTCATGGGAGAAGTTCATTGTATTGTCTGGGGCTTCAAGCTCTACAGCGATGGGAAGAAGCCACATGGGCTCGTGTTGCCCTAGAATTCCAGACAGGATATGATTAAAGCTCCCAGTGGGCGTGACATTCCGTCAGCCCTAAGGGTGCTATTGTTAGCTTTTTCCATATACAGCCTCCTCTCCACTCCAATTCCCTCCCCTCTCCACCAAAAAAAAAAAAACACAACAAAAAAACCACCACACCTCCTTCATACTTTGTTGATTTTTTTTCCTACATGTGTACAAATTCACAGTGCCAATAGCTTAAAATTAGCGTTTTGCCCAAAAATGTAGGCATGAAACAGAACTGTACGGGGCATCATCATCTCAATGATTTGGAGAACACAGACTACAGAGCAATCTGTTCCTTGCATTAACGACTGACACTCATCATCGTTATTTTCTTTTTAGAAGTCAGCTTTCCATTTCAGGAAGAAGCACAGGATTTCAGGCAGCTTTGTATCCAAGCCCCTTTGCCAATGCCAAAAAATTGGGAGGGTTTCCACCTACCCCACCCCACTCCAAGCTTAAATGCCCCAGAAGCAATTTAAGCCATGGTACTGAAGGACAAGGAACCGCCGACTTGGGAGGCTATCCCTCCCTGTCACATCCCATCTTTACTATATGTAGTTGTGAGTCATATTGTGAGAAGGCATGAGAGGGAGTGGGGGGTCTGGAGGAAATGCTACCATCAATTCAATTACAGATGGATCAAAATGTTGCAGAAGTATTACTGTGCTAAATACTTCCATCATTCATTTTAGAATGACAAATTTAAGGTAATATGTTAAGAGTGGGGGGGAGAAAAAATACTGGACAATTGTTTGAAGGATTATTAAACGGGAAAGGATTAGATATTCTGTTTGGCCTCAGAGGACAGAAATAGAGTCAATGGGTGGAAAACACAGGAAGACAGATTTCAGTTCAAAATAAGGAAAAATTATCATAGAGGTTGAGTTATTTACCCTGGCCATAGAATGAGATGCCTTTCTAGGTAGTAGAGGTGAGATTCCCTCTTCTTGGGATGTTTTAGAAGAAATAAATGCTTTGAGTAAATGGCAAATTAGATGACCTCTGAGGTTCTTTCCAGCTCTAAAATTTCATGGTTTTATGAATTGAAGAAAAGATATCTGGTTGTCAAGCAAACCATACCACTTACTTCTATTGGACTTTGAATAAATAACTTCCCTTTTCTGATCCTCAGTACCTGTAAGACACAGGTTGATGATAATACAACCACAGGATTGTTGTGAGGATCAAAATCAGCTAATGTATAGGAAACAATTTGTGGGACACAGGATAAAACTAGAAGGTACTTTACTAATCATCTATCACACAATCATGGAATCTCAGAGCTGGGAAAGACCTTAGGGGATCTGAACCCTATTCAGAGGTGTGCTGGCTTAGGAGAATCAATTGTTAAATTATTTTAGTCTGTGCATCTACATCTTAGAAACTGGCAAATGTAACAAAGCAGAGCTTGATTTAAAGTTTTGTTGATTGTCTGGACTCAAGAGTGATGGAAAATAATGAAAATTAAACTTAAAAGTGTGTCACATGCATTTTAAAAAATTTCTAAGATGTCAATGCTCACACTGAAAATTTAACTATCTTTTTTAAGCTATTATGAGACAGGACCTGCACCTGAAATTTTAATATGTTCTTTTATCATAAGCACTTTCGTTTCACATCTTTGTTCTTGATTTGTTCTTGATTAACTTATTATTTAGAATTTCATCATTAAGTCTCCATTTAGGTCAGTGCTGTGGTTGTTGCTTTGTGCCATCTGAACTGATTACTATTTTTATTGTTATGGTCTATAAAAGATTGCTTTACATTTGTTTGCAATATCTCTGCATTCTAATACAAGTTTACTTTTTGTAAAAAGTTATATCTCATAATGTAAAATGTATCTTCTTTAGTTGGTTCATTTAGCAGACATTCTTAAGTTAACTCTAGTTTTTCAAGCAATGTGTTCAATTCTATATTTTTCCCTTTTGTCTATCTTTCTGTTAGACTTATTCAAACCAGAGGAACAGTGAAATCTCCTGCCACTATCGTATTCTTACATATGTCTTCTTAAAGGTATATTCATTTTACCTTTATGAATTTAGATGCTGAAGCAAATGGAGCAAATATTTTCTATAGGTATTAGTTTATTGACTATGTTTCCTTTCGGTATAATATAGTTCCATTGTTTGTCTTTTTAATGATATAAATATTTGTTTTTGGCTTTGTTGGATAGCATGATAGCATCTCTTATTTTGGGGGATATTTTTTTGGACTTACTAAATGCATAGTTAATTTTTTCCAGCCTCTTATTTTTATTGTACATATGTCTTTGTTTTTTAGATGTGTTTTCTACAATCAACACAACAAGGAAGGGGACATCTAGGTGGCACTGTGGTGAGAGTACCAGCCCTGGATCCAGGAGGATCTGAATTCAAAACTGACCTCAGACACTTAATAATTGCCTAGCTGTGTGACCTTGGGCAAGTCACTTAACCCTATTGCCTTAAATAATTTTTTTTTAAAAATCAAGGAATTGTTTTCTTATATAATCTGTGATGTTTTCATTTTATTTGAATGCTTAATCCATTCATACTTAAAGTTAAGAGAGCAGGGCAGCTAGGTGGTGCAGTCAGAGCAGCAGCCCTAAAGTCAGGAGGACCTGAGTTCAAATCCGACTTCAGACACTTAATAATTACCTAGCTGTGTGGCCTTGGGCAAGTCACTTAACCCCATTGCCTTGCAAAAAAACTAAAAAACAAAAACAATAAAGTTAAGAGAGCTATATCTCTAATACTGGCCTTTTTCAAAATCAAGAAAAAAATCCTCTTAGTCTATAAACAAAGTACTTTTTCTCCAAGTTATTTTAGCTTCTTCTACTTTAAGGCAATTTTTTCACTAGCTCTCTTCCTCTCATGCTCAAGTCCTTCTGTTTGTTATTTCTCTAATTTAAAAGCTTTCCTTATCTTATTAGTTCCTTTTTCTTCCTTTTATTTAGTTATTTAATTATTCCTCTATTTTCCTTCTCAATCATGCAAAATCTCCCTTTTCTTCCTCTTCAAATTAGATTAGTTTTTTAAAATCTTCCATACTTTTTTCTAAAAAATAACTTCTTAACCTCATTCTCCTCTTTATTTATCTTTCATGTCCTCCTAGACTTTTTTTTCTATGGTTCATGACCTTTAGGGCTATTTATATAGTCTTTTTTAGTCTATTTCTTATGAATTAAAATTTCTAAAGTAACTTTTTTGTGTCCCCTCTTCTAAAGCATTTCTAAGTTATTGCCTTGTAGATTCCTTAGCCCTTTTTTCTGCTATGTTTCACTGTTGGAAATACCTATTCCTTCAGGTGAGAGGGAGGATATTGCCTCATGGTAGGAATTTTCCTATGTCCCTGATTACATAGTTCACTATTAACCTTTTCCCTTTCCCACAGTTATTTTTCTTCCCCTTTGTCATGAAATCTACCCTCCCATTCCTCTGAGCATCACTTACACCTAGGAATTTTGATTCTACTTCTGAGACTGAATGAGTTAAGCACCAAATCCTTACAGAGTATACCCATTAGAAGGTTCACACCCTCCTTTTAGAGCATGTCTCTCGGTATGGGAGCTTTGATCAGTGGGACTCTCTCCCACCAATGACACAAGATTTTCCTCTTTCTCTCATTTTGCAATGTCCCATTTGCCTCCACACCCATTCTCCTCTAGGCTCTCTTCTTCCTTAGCAACTACAGCCGTTATTTTTCCTTCACTCTAAATCTTTGACCTTAATTAGGGTACATCATTTATTCCCCCTATTATTATCTTCCAAGTCTCCCCCTTTTATGTACCCTCTCATTCAATAATTTAGTCCTACAACAAAATATTGATTCACTGGCAGACATTGTTATGAGGATTAGTTCAAAATGTTTCAGGTCTACTTCTTCACCATCTCTTTTATTTGACTACTTCTTTCACTCTTTTATACTTAGTATATTTTTGGTTGCTGTGTATATTTACTTTTTTTCATATTTCTGTTATCTGGAATAATTTTTGCTTGTGTCTGGTTTACTTTTTTTTTTAGATTTTTTTTTCAAGGCAATGGGGTTAAGTGGCTTTCCCAAGGCCACACGACTAGGTAATTATTAAGTGTCTGAGGTCGGATTTGAACCCAGGTACTCCTGACTCCAAGACCAGTGCTCTATTCACTGCGTCACCTAGCCACCCCTATGGTTTACTTTCTAGAAACACTTCAAAATCTTTTTAAATTGTTTAATATTTAATATTTATTGTTTAAGTCAATCATTTAATAGTCAGGTTTTCAGATTATGTTACCTTCAGGTGCATCTTAGCTCCTTTGCCCTTTGGAACACATTCCATCTTCTCCTCTGGTTTCTAGTGGGTACAGGATAGGCTTCCATTACTCAAATTTCCTTTATTTGCTTGCTTGAAGAATTTGTTGTCATTGGAGTTGTTAATCTTAACTGCTATTTGTCTTGGGTTTTGAAATATACAATTTTTATATTGGCACTTTATTCTCTACATTTAGGAGTTCTGGGCTGTCTTCTTACCTTTTTTAACATTATAGTGTTCAAGTTTTTTAGCTTAGAGTGTTCTTCTGGGAGTCTTATAATCTGTAAATTGTCTCTGGCTCCTACTTTCAGGATCAATATGTTTTTCTTTTAATGTTATTACTCTTTACTTCTCTTCTTCCAGATTGTTCTTCACCTCTGTATTAACATTTCCAATCAGTTATTCTTTTTTTTAAATTAAATTTATCACCTTGGATTCAAGTTTTTCTATTCTATTTCTGCCATAGAAGATACAAATTCTGCTTTTACAATTCTTATTTTTTCTTTTAAACTATTCAGGAATATTCTGCTATTGTTCCATGATCTCTTGAGAATCCACAGGATCCTCTGCTTCACCAGGTAATGATTCATTTTCTTTTGTCTTATAATATGTTTTGATAGATTATGGTTGATCTATTAGCTAATCTGGAAGCCAGATTCCCTTATATTATTAATGTCTTGTCTATTGGTTTATCAGCTTAAAATCAAGATCTGTAAATGAGTTTTCTCCCTTCTGAAGTCTTTGGCAATTTTAATCCTTTCCCCCTTCTATTTCCTATTTTTCTGACACCTTGGATGGTGGAGTCCATGGGATTTGGGTATCAAAGCTATCTCAGCCTCCTCCCACATTTTATTAGTCTTAGGCTATACTTTGAGTAACATCTGGGGAGACAGGCTCCTGAAAAGGAACTAAAGAGCTATCAGTTGAGTAGAAGGGGAATTTCTTGAGAGCAACATCACAGAAAGCAAGGGAGAAGAGAGTGACCAGAAGGGTGGGGTCCACAATGTCAAAGTTGCAAAGAGGTGAATTAAAAAAATGAAGACTAAGAAACAGCCATCAGATTTAGCGATTAAAAGATCGCTGATTACCTAGGGGAGCAAAGACTCAGTGGAATGCTGAGGGCTTGGAAGTCTATTACAAGGGACTAAGAAATCAGTGGATAGAGAAGAGATGGAAGCTGGAGGAGTGGATGGTTTTTTCTAGCAAATTGACTATGAAAGGGAGGAGAGAAATTAGGAAATAGTTGAGGTGATGGCAAGGTCAAATGAGAGGTTTTTTTAAGTATATGGAAAATTTGGGTATGATTTGGATAGGCAGAAAAGAAGGAGTCCTTACATAAGAAGAGATCACAGATAAGAGAAACACACACAGATCAAAGGGACAAACTCTTAGAAGAAATGAAAAGGAAAGAAATGGGATCAAGTGCAAAAGTAGAGGGGTTATCTTAGCAAAGAAAAAGGTGACTTCTTTCTCAGAAACTGAAGTAAAGGAGGAAAGAATGAGGAAAGATGTTTGTGGAATAAGAGAGAAGAGAAAGTTAAAGGCAGGTAGCCTCTATTTTCTCAGTTAAATCAGGAAGACAAGTTATTCTTTCCTAAAATATAATACCCTAGAACGGAACATAATACTGCTGATATTATCTGATTAGACCTAAGTATAGAGATCCTATAAAATTCTCAGTCCCTTTTTTCACACTGTTGATTTATATTAAGGTTGAAGTCTACTAAAAAAACTCCAATTGATTTTCAAACATCTATCTAGCTATTCTTGTTCTTGTGAAGTTGACTTTTTAATCCAAGTATAAGACTTTATGTTTATCCCTATTGAATTCTATCATATGAACAACAGCCTGGAGAAGGGAGGACATAGTGACGTAGTTGTGTAGTGGTCAGGACAAGTCTGCTTGCAGTCCCACTTCTGAGGTCCTGGGTGGGTGACTAGACAGATCACTGAACTTCGCAGTGTCCCCAGGCAGTAGACAACAGATTGCAAAACAGTGGATCAGGAAGGGGCAATTTGCAAAATCTGAACACTGCCCCCCTGCCAAGGATGCAATCTCATCAGATTTATCCCAATGCATTCTCTTGTTAAGATCATTTTGGATCCTGAGTTTATCCTATACCATGCCATCTTTTTCTTCTAGTTGTGTGCAATCTGAAGATTTTATTAACAGGCTACCCATGTCTTTGGACTGACAGAGTTGTTTAATTTGCTCTATCAAGCAGATCTGAGGGGACGGAGAACTTTTTCCAAGTTGACATTGGCCCATTAATGACTGCTGTGATCTAGGACCCGGTCCATCCCCTTCTTTTTTCCATAGGAGGAAACTGAGGCTCAGGTGATTTCCTCTACAAAGTAGTCATCAGAATCCCAAATTCAGTGATAGCACAATACCACACTTGCCCATATCCAGCTCAATCTTAATACATTTCACTCTTTGCCCCCAGGGATCACAGCAAATTTTCGGTGTTCTTGGGCTTTGGTACGTACCCTTTGGTATGCCTTTGGTCACTCTAGGTCTTACAGAGAAGAAAAAAGTCACTTTGGTTCAACCAGTCACAGCCATATCCAAATTCTTGGAGTTCAGTTTTTCCAGCTGTTCTCTTGTACAACCTAAACGAGAAAGATATTCGAAGTGTTTATATCTGAATATGTTAGAGGGTTATTTTCAGCAAAACAGGAAGAAGCTACAAAAGAGGATGCTGACAGAATTTCCAAAGCATCCTAAGATGGGTCCTATGGGATTCTCCATTTCCTGCTTCCCTCAATGTCTCAGAGGAACACTAAGATAAGAGACAACTGGGGCTACTTGGAGTATAACAGAAGACATTGTTTCTTCAGTATAATTAAATATTTTCATATTATCTAACTTATAGAATCTTTAGGATAGATAGGGTCTCAAGAGTTCATTCAGTTCAGCTTTCTGCCTATAAACAAGAATGAACTCAAATCAATCAATGGAAAATTATAATTACCAACAAATAACAGCATTATAATCTAGTAAGTGGAAACAACTCAGGTCTTGAGTCAGTGTAGACCTGAATTCAAATTTTATTTTTAATATTTAATCATTATGAAATTTAATTTCCCAAAATTACGCAATGATTGAATATTAAAAATGAGAGTGTGATATTTGCAGTCAGAAATAAAAAAGAAAAACACAATGTGATCTTAACCTGCATTGAGACTGAGCTATGAAATCCAGAAGCAAATGAATGAATAAAAAAATATTAAATACTTAAAATTTTTCAGGCAGTGTGCTAAGCACTGAGTATAGACCTATAAATAAATAAACAAACAAACAAACAAATAAATAGATAGATAAATGAATGAATGAATACATGAATAAATAGACAGACAGACAGATAGATAGATAGATAAATGAGATAGTTCCTACCCTCAAGGAGCTTATATTCCAATAGAAGAAAAGTCAACTCATATATGGAGTGGTGTAGTCTAGGAAGTCAGAGATATAATAAGTGGAATCAGTCAGCAACTGATTGGTGCGTCCTTTCCAGTAACAATCATGATAATGTTGATTTAATTAATATTCCTAAGGGCAGCATGGGAGGTAGACAATCAACAGCATGTAGAATCACTGCACTTAGATATAGTGAATTTTCATTAAGAGGGAGCACAGTTTCCCAAGGAGAGAGTTAGAGTTAGGACTGGAGGTGAAGGCAGAAGATTAAAATATAGCAGGAAGATATCCAGAAAGGGAAGAGGAGGGTGGGGAGAGAGGGGAAAGGGTTAATCGGGGCTGGGGGGGGGGGGGGAGAGAAAGGTAGAGAAAAGAGAAAGGAAGGAATAAAGGAAAGGGGAGAGAGGAAGAGGAAGGGAGGTAAAAGTAAAAGGAAGAAGATCCCTAAAAAGGCATAGGAGAGGAAGAGGAGAGAAAGGAAAGAGAGGGGAAACTGGGAGAGAGAAGGGAAGTTGTGGAGTTGAACTTGCTCTACTGGATTTTTCAAACTTCTGTCCACTTGGCTTGTGTCACTAGGTCTCATTTTCCTCATGTGTAAAATGAAGGCACTGGACTCTAAGATTTGTACTAGTTCCAACTCCTATAAGACTTAATAAGCCTAACCAAAAAAAAAGTATTAGATGATCAGGAATAAAAGGTGGGGTCTATAAGATTGGAGGTTATCATTTACAGCTCTTCTTGCTCAGGAGCCTTCTGGATCATCCACAATTTTGATTCTTCAAAGGTTTCAGCTTTTCTTGCTGTGAAACAGTGATGGACCAATGAGCCTGGAGTCAGGAAGTTCTGAGTTCAACTCTGGCCTCTGATATTTACTGTGGGACCCTGGGCAAGTCATTGAACCTCAGTTTGCTTTGAGGTGGCTCAGTGGATATTGGACTTGTGAGTTCAAATCCTACCTCTCAGATACTTTATTAGCTTTGCAACTCTTGGTAAATCAATTAACCTCTCAACCTCAATTTTCTCATCTTTAAAATGGGAATAATACAAATGGCAGTTACCTCCCAGGGTTGTCATGAGAATTAAATGAGATAACATATGTAATTTGCAAACCTTAAAATATTAAGTAGTTTTGCATGACTACACATTTTTAATCTATATCAAATAACAATGAGGGGGTGTGGGTTGGAAGAAGGGAGAGAATTTGGAACTCAAAGGTTAAAAATGAATATAAAAACTTGTTTTTACAAGTACTAGGGGAAAATAAAATAAAATGCAGTTGTTTGTTTTTAATGAAAAAATTATCATAAAAATGATACTTAATTGACATGTCCTTTCCAGAATATAAAAAGGTCACACCTGAAATCATAGACAGTCAAAAAAAATTTCCACCTTACCTTGGGACCTACACGGTCTACAGATCTGCATGAGTCAATAACCATGAAGCCACAAATTCTTGATTTGCTCCATGCTTTGCTGTTCCTTGGCCTGGTCCAGGGATTCTGTCATGGTTCAGGAATTCCCTCACCATGCTGGCTGGCATCTACTCATGCTGGGGTTTGGAGGCACCATTACTCTCCATTTACTGCTTACTTGGGCATCTTACCATGACAGAAGTCAGCTGCCATCTCCTTCCTGCCACTATCCCTCCTGCCATGAGAAATGCTCCTTTGGAATGAATTCACCGAGGCCGATGTTGTCTCAGGGCCGGCTTTGTTGCTAGTGTCTTATAAAACTGTTGCCTGCAACACAAAAAGATAACTTAAAATGTTTTCAAGATCTCCCAAATTGGGGCAGCTAGATGAGGCAGTGGAGAGAGCACTGGCCCTGGAGTCAGGAGGACCTGAGTTCAAATCTGGATTTAGACACTTAAGACTTATTTATAGCTGTGTGATCTTGGGCAAGTCATTTAATCATCATCTCCCAAATCACTGTTCACAATATTTCCTCTCTGGGCTCCAGTCCTGATTCTCCAGACTTCTTTTTTCCACCATGAATCCAGAAACCTCTTCTTTGGATGACTCAGTTGCTTTGGGACTTCTATCGGAAGACTACCAATGCCAGTCAAATCCATTCCTTCATTACTCTTACAATTTCTCTTCTCCTCGACCCTGCTTTTCTACTTCCTTCTATATATTGTTATTTCCCATTACCAAGACTGGACGGGCAGCTCTCATTTAAATGCAATTCAATTGTCTGTCATGCCATCACTTCTCTGATGCAATGATCCTCTTCAAGAATGGACAAACAACATTACCAATACTTAGCACAGTAATGAATCCTTACTGATTTGAAAAGGCCTTTTACCCTTAGCTGAGTTTGTATGACTGAAAACCATTCACCTCCTCCCGAGTATGGTTTTAAGTATAAACACTTGTTCTCCTCTTCCTTTGCCTTTACAAATCTTGTCATCCTCTTGTCCTCAACTAGGGTTATGCAAATTTCTCTTTGAGATTCTGGTCAAGAAGGCATTGGAAACACTGGATAAGGAAAGGGAAAGTTGGTGGTTGCTGCCAACATTCCTGACATTACTACAAAGGCCATTGTCACCATTGCATGCTGAAAGACCACCTGCTTGTATGTCACAGAGGGGCTATTATCCAGCCATTTCTCTTTTCCCATTTGAATCATTAGGTTGAAATATTTTGAGTGATCAGGATCCCACTGAAAATGTACTTCACTGTTTCGAGATTAGGTTTATGTCATCTCCAGACAGAATCATCCAGATTAAATTTATCCTCTAGAAAGAATCCTTCTTTCAGTTGGATTTTTGGGAACTTCCACAATGACAGAGGCAAACACCTTTGGTGAGCCTATGTTATCATGATTTATGTCTCCCTTGATGTGCAGAAGGATGGGGGGCTAGGGACTGGACTTGTGTTTTCATGTTTATTGGGAACTCCTGAGAAGCAACTCTTAAGAGTTCTAGAGAATTTCCTGGAGCATTAGGAGGGTACAGGAGCTAGGAAACCACAGCTAGTGTGTGTTCAAGGTTAGAACTCCTATGCAGAAACATTAAACAAATTATTGCCATGGTTGCGTCTATCACTGAATCATCTTTGACATGTGCATGGGAGACAGCTTGTAAGCAGAAGAGCTTTTCAAACACCTAAGTGAAGTGGTGGATAATGGGCTGGATTTAGGAAGATCTGAGTTCAAATCTATCCTCAGATACTGACTCTCCTGGGCAAGTCACTTCACCCTTTTGCCTCAGTTTCCTCATCTGGAGAAGGAAATGGCAAATCACTCCAGTATCTTTGCCCAAAAAATCCCAAATAGGGTCATGAAGAGTCAGACACAAATGAAACAATTGAACAACAGCAATAAAGTAATACTTTAATTATTAATTAAAGTATATCATTTTTCTCTACCAAACCAAAAAGAAAATTCTTAAAATATGCATTGCTATTGTTCTGTGCTTCTTTTTTGTCTTGTTCCTTAGGATGTAGTACAGAAGAGGGAAAGTATTGTTTTATTATATATTGGTTTTATTTTTTAAAAACACCTGTCCTCCAGTTTATGAATGCTATATAGTATCAAGCTCATTGAAAGTCAAATAAATGTATGATCCTCACCACAATATGGTAATTCTGTGTTCTGCTATATGGAAATAGGCTCCTGAATTTTATTTTCCAGCTCTCTGTAGAAGTCAGTGAATCTCAGTAGACCTTGAAACCAGCCCATAAATGGAGATTTTTGAAAACGTGCTTCCTCAAAGTGTGTTGAGATCTTTGGATGAGAACTACAATATACAGCTTGCTGTTTTCAGCTCCGTCTCAAAATGCCTTCCAAACGTGGCAGAATTCAGTGTTGCTGCACATAAAAGGTTGTGCTTCTCCGAGCGCAGAGCTCTGCCTCTGGTCTGTTTATCATATTTTATTCGGCTTTAAAGCTACAGTGTCGCTTAAAATCATGATGGTAGCGATGATGATTTCAATCAATATTTATCAAGGACTATTTCAACCACAGGGTGAACAGGACGTCAGTGCCATGGAATGAGGTGAGCTCATTTGGAGGCTCATGGCAATGGGATGCTGTTGGATATGATGTGGTGTTGTATATGATATGGTGCCACTGTTACCTAATTCATCACAGTGAGGGGGGTCTTCCCAGCAGAGTGGCTGGAGGGTGGATGCTGGGATTCAGGAAGACCTGAAAGTCAACTCATATCTAACCCTCACTATTGGGACAGCTAGGTGGCTCAGTGGAGAGAGGAAGACTCATCTCCCCTAGTTCAAATCCGGCCTCGGACAATAGCTGTGTGACCCTGGACAAGTCACTTCACTCTGCTTGCCTCTGTTTCCTCATCTGTCAAATAAGCTAGAGAAGGGAATGACAGACTTCTCCAGGATCTTTACCAAGAAAACCTCTCACAGGGCCAGGACATGACCAAACAACAACCCTTACTGTCTATCTGATCAAGTCTCTAAACTTCAGTCTCATTTGCTTATCTTCAAAATAGGTTCCATTTCAGCTTTCACCCCTATTTCATAGGGTTATTAGGTAGAGGTACACCTAATATTTTTAGGTGTGTACATAAAGCGTTTTTAAAATGGCAGCTATTATTTTTCTTATTCACAGAAAGGCAATGGATTTCTATCTACTAGATTTTGATCCCAGATCTGTTTCCTACTATTAATTAGCTGTGAGATCTGGAGGCAAGTCATTTCAGAAACCCAGGCCCCTAAAATAATTATAATAGCTACTATTTATATACTATTTTTAAGATTTGCAAAGTTCCTTCAATAAATTGTCTCATTTGGTCCTCCTCCCAAACCAGATGTTGCTGTTCAGTCATATCTGATTCTTCATGACCCCGTTTGGGGTTTTCTTGGCAGAGACACTGACTTCCAGATTTTCCATGTTACAGATTAGGAAACTGAGGCAAAAAGGGGTGAAGTGACTTGCCCAGGGTCATATGGCTAGCCAAGATCTTGAGGCCACATGTGAACTGGACCTTAGATTCCAGGATTGGCATTCTATCCACTGTACCAGCTAGCTGCTCACAGCCCTGATTGTTGGGAGGCAGTGTTCTCCCCATTATACAGATGAGGAATCTAAGGCAGACAGTGGCCAAGTAACTAGTTCAGAGGCACACACAGCTAGTCAGTGTATGAGGATGGGTTGTATTCAGATTGTCTTTCATGTTCAACACCATTTAGTTTTATTATAACATTGGTAAAGCTTAGTTATGTATAAAGCTGATACCAAGATGAAGGTCCACTTTGAAGATCCTGTGATACATTTATGTAGTATATTGAGTTTTGTAAGGTATTTTTAATTCATACATTGTTTTAATCTTCACAGTCCTATGCAGTAGGGGCAGCTAGGGGTACAGTGGATAGATACTAGCCTTGGAGTCAGGAGGACCTGAGTTCAAATCTAGCCTCAGGCACTTAATTACCTAGCTGTGTGGCCTTGGGCAAGCCACTTAACCCCATTGCCTTGCAAAACAAACAAACAAACAAACAAAAAATAACAATCCTTCTAGGTTATAGATGAAGAAACATAGACTCAGGAAGTTTCAATGTTTTGCTTTGGTCAGCTATTAAATGGTCAGACCTGGGATTCAAACAGTCTTTCCTTAATCCATGCCCAGGATTTCCATTTTACCACACTACTTCTCCCTCCTTCAAACCCAGAGAAGAAATTGGCTTCTATTTTTCAAATGGCACTAGACAAATTCATAAATTTGCATACATTCTTTATTTTCATCACTAGATGGGATGTTTCCTGAGGTCCTTTTGAGCATCTAGCATATGGTTAAACATAGCAGCCATTTAGTAAAGGTTTCTAAGGTACAGCTTTAAAATATTATGGAGACATGCTACTTAGTTCTCCCAATCTGATATGAGTTCTCCAACTTTCACAACTCTATTAGCAGGAAGGGGAATATTTAGAATCAGATAAAGAAACTTAAGCTTGTCTCCATACCATGTTTGAAAGACTTGAGAACCCTGATCAATGAAATGACCAATGGTAATGCCAGAAGATTGAGGTGGCAAAGAGGATCTGGACTCAAGAACAAAACAGCAAAATTTATTGTTTGCTATATTTGTTTAAAGAGCCTCCTCCCCCACTTTTATCCACAAAAGAGTTCTCATCCCATTTGCCACAGTGAGTTTTACCCCTTTCTTATGTGACTATCCAGGACCCAGGAGATCTCTCTCTCCCTTTCCTGCATGTAGGTTGTGGTAAGGGGTTGGGGGGGGAGGCAGTCACCTGCTCAGACATTGCCGCTGACTTTGTAAAATAGGTGAGTACTGCAAAAAAAGTAGACAAAGCCCATAGACTGAGGCCTGACAGTGCAAAAACATAATGCTGTGCTACTGTAAGAAATGACAAAATTGGAGAAGACTAGAAAAACGAACTGATGCAGAGTAAAGCCGGTAGAGGCAAGAAAACTCTACCCACAATGACTACAATGGTCACAGTCTCAGCCAGCATGCTGAGGTTTGCAAAGCACTTTACAAATAGGATCTCGTTTTATTCTTATCAGAAACCCAGGAGGTAGGCGCTGTTATCATACCCATTTCATAGATGAAGAAACTGAAAAAAGATCTGCCTTAGAGTGACTTGCCCAGGGTCATAGTGTTTGAGGCAAGGTTTCAAACTCAGGGGCCCCAGACCCTGGGTACTGGACCTTATCCACTGGACTTACCCACTGAGCCAAATTAGCTGCTTCTACAACAAAGTAAATGGGAAAAACAATCACACACACATGCACACACAGTGAATGATACGAAATGACAAAGAACAGGGTTGCATGAGGCCCCTAGGCCTAGAGAAAGCATTCCTTCCTCACTTTCCCCTCTTAGAACCCCTCTATTTCTGCAGAGCTGAGGTTGGCTGCCATCCTTCATATGACTTCTTTCCTCACTGCCCAGCTGTTAATGCTTCCTCATATCCCCTAAAAAAATTATCTTATACTTTTTTCATATATTAACATAATATACAAAGTTTTAAATTAGCATATACTTCATGTATACAATGTATATGCACTTTATATATGAATATTTTATATTGCCTTATATTTAATATCATAATATATTTATATATGATATTAACATTTTGTATTACCTTAAACTTAAATCATATCTAACATGACTTTATAGTTAATATGTATTCTAATTTAAAATCACCTTATATTTACTTTATAAGTATACAATCTAAAACATGTTTCCCCAGATAGAACATAAGCTCTTTGAGAGCAGAGATTTTCAGTTTTGTCTTTCTTCATAGTACTTAGCAGAGAATCTTAAACAGAATGTATTTCATAAATGCTTTTTTGACTGATTGGCAACACTCTCATCATAGAATTCCATGGGATCTGATGCATTCAGCCAATCCAATTCATTCATTTTTAACATTCATTTTTGTAAGATTTTGTTCCAAATTTGTTCCCCTTCTTCCCTCCTTCCCTTCCCTCTCCAAGACAGCAGTCTAATATAGGGTCCACATAATTCCATACAACTTGTTGATTTTAAAAGTGAAGGAATGAAGATCTGAAGAGAAATCCTACAGGAATTTGCATCTCCTGACCTACAGGTACAATACTTTTCTCACTATCCTATAGTTGTTAACACTGTGCTTGGGTTGAGTATCTTCTCTCTCTAGACTCAGGCAAAATTTCTTTCTAGTGTACCATTTCCCTAAGCCTTAGCAAAATAGCCTAGGGCTAGCTTTCTGGTTTTTAAGGAGCCTGGTAGGGGATCTGATTAACTAATCCACTGGGTGAGTTGATGGGTGATAATGGCTTAATTTGTGAATTAGAATCAGTTTTTTAAAGTGAGAAGGGATTTAGAAATCAGCTTTTGTGGGGTTATTCAGTGAGTAGGTGGCCAAACCAAAATGAACATTCTCATATGAACATTCTTTCCACTGTACCTCTTAAGATAACTTTTCTGTTATCTTTTGTTTTCATGTCAAATTTTTTCTATGTACATAATGTGTGAGTATATATATATATATGTATAATATATATATATATATATATATATATATATGATTTTCCGATTGAACCTCTCGGCATTTTAAAAGGAGACATGCCTTCAACCAAAACTGTTGGATTTCAGTACTGATGGTTGACGCAGTAGGGATATTATTTTTGAATATATGGAATTCTGGGCAAAGCCATGGGCAAAGATGCCCACTGATTCATTACAATGAAATGTAGAGTTCCTCCCCCCCTCAGTTTATGAGAACTGGAAGTTTAGTTATCTTCTAGTCAAGAACCTTTTTATTAAATCCCTCTACTACATCTCTGACAAGTCTGTACTTGAAAACTTCTGAGAAGGCACTGACTCCCTTGGGTTTGCCATCCTAGCCCCCTCCAATTCATCCCCCATAGAGCTACCAAAGTGTCTGACCACATCCTT
Source organism: Macrotis lagotis (assembly GCF_037893015.1). NCBI lineage: Eukaryota > Metazoa > Chordata > Mammalia > Peramelemorphia > Peramelidae > Macrotis > Macrotis lagotis. The sequence goes on from NC_133658.1 coordinate 55,092,347, forward strand.
TTTGTACTCCATAAATTCCAATGGCGCTGTTACCTGCAGGATCAAAAAGAAATTTATCCTGTCTGGTATTGAAAGCCCTGCTCAACCTGGACTCAGCCTACATTTGCAGCCTTAATAGAGCTTACTCTCCTTCCTACACATCACAGTCCAGACAAAACTGGTCTGCTTATCAGTCCCCAAGTGGTGCTCCCTCTCCTGCCTCCATACCAGGAATGCTCCCCTGGCTGGCCTTTTAGAATCCCTAGCTTCTTTAAAATTTCAGCTGCCGGAGCCTCCATCAGAGATTTATCTGTATTGTTTTGTTGCTTAGACCTTTTTCAGCTTGCTTTGTTGTGACCCCATTTGGGGTTTTCTTGGCAAAGATATTGAATGGTTTGACATTTCCTTCTCTAAGTTATTTTAAATTTTAATTTTTAGTTTATGAAATAGCCTTTTCCATAACATAGTATAATAAAAATATGATTATACATGAAACTGAAAATCTATACGGTATATCTATTTATTTTAAAAATAGTTATCATATAAATCTTCCCCCCTACCCCTGCCCTAGAGATGGTTACCATTAGAAATATGGATATGTGTAAAATAATTCTATACATATTTCTATTTATCAGCTTTTTCTCTAGATGGTATAATAGTCAAAATGACTTATTCACCCAAAGTTATTCTTAAAATGACATTGCTGTCACTGTGTAGTATTCTCTTATTTGTGCATGTCTGTCCATATTTTCCTAATATCACTGAGCTCATCATTTCTTGTGGTACAGTAGTTTTCTATCACAATCATATACCAGCTCATTTTACAGATAAGGAAACTGAGGCAAAGAGGGTTAACTGACCTGCTGAGAGTCACACATTAAGAGTCTGAAGCTGGATTTGAACTCAGATCTTCCTGATTCCAGGTCTGATGTCTAGCTGCCCCTTATCTATATATGTCCATGCTGGCACCTCTAACAAACTTGTAAGCATCTCAAGGGCAGTGACCGAATGTTTTACTTTTTTCTTTTTTGTCCTCAATACCTAGCCCAGGACTTGGCACAAAGATGTTTAGTCAATGGAATACATACACACACACATATACACATAGTGGTAGCATAGTATCTAGCAGTTCACAAACATTTATTGAGTATCTTCTATGTATGCTAGGAATTCAGAGAGAGGTAAAAAAACCAGTCCCTGCCCTCAAGGAACTTACAATCTATGGGGGAGAAAGCAAGTACATGTAAAGGTTGCAGGCTCCCAAGAGCACTGATTTAGAAATAGAAGAGATCTTAGAAGTCACTGAATCCATTTCCCTCACCTTATAAATGAAATTACTTGTTTAGTAAATGATAAAGGGGGATTGAACCAAGTCTTCCAAGTAATGGCATCCAACATACAGAGAGAGAGAGAGAGAGAGAGAGAGAGAGAGAGAGAGAGAGAGAGAGAGAGAGAGAGAGAAACTCATCACTATGGGGATCAGCAAAGGTTTCCCACAAGTGGTCCTTTGGATGAATTTTGAAGTCTAAGGATGCTAAAGAATGGAGGAAAGGATGGAGGGAATTAGAATCCAGTACAAAGTCATGGAGACTGGAGATGATGTACGGTATTTTAAAAACATTTCTTCCAAAAGCCAGTTTGACTGTAGCATATATGAAGAGGAATTATATGTAATATATTCAATAAATGTCCAATAAGTCCAGAAATATAAGGTAGAGTCAGGTGCTAAAGGACTTTTAATGTCAATCAGGATTTATATTTGATCCTATAGGTCAGAGCTATAGGTTCAACTTTACTTTTAAAAGTTTTTATTGAAACAATAGACAATATGTTTTGATTTGCCATTTTAATGAGAGCTCTGCAGTAACTCGGCTTCATTTACTAAAGCATTTAGTAAACGCACAGGTAGGCTGCATAAAATTGCCCTGTAGGCCAGCCACATGCCCCGGCATCACTGGAATTTAGTAAGAGAATGGCATGGTCAGACTTGCCCATAAGGAAAATAATTTTGAATTTGATTATGTCATGTGGAGGATGCACTGGAATGGAGAGACCCATCAAGCAGGAAGATCAATGAATATCCTATTCCAAGAGTATACAGAGAAGAGGTGATATGGATCTGACAGCTTTCATGCTTCCCCAAATCTTCACTTATACCCAGGTTGAATAACCCCTTCTCCTTAAAGCAATCCTCATTTTCTTTGGCCTCGTCATTCCCTAAGATCCTAGTAACTTTTTTTGTGAACCCTATTTTAATGTCCTTCCTAAAATGTGGTAACCAGAATTTAAAATTCCAAATATGGTCCTCCATGTCCTGGCCACCATGCTTCTGGTCCACCTCTGCAACCTTGCCAGATTTCTAATCATTTCAAAGCTGTGCCAGGTCTGCCCTGACACAAGAGGGGGCAATTGTCCATGATTCATTTTTGACGCCTAGAGATTTTTTTTTCCAAGTGCCTCAGCATAATAGGTGTGAGAAGTTGAAGGACTGTGGCTTTATGGTCCTCTTATGGTTGGGAGGCATTCCATGTATGAGATGCACGAGGCTTTCTACATAGCTACTCTTTAATAATTTCTTGAATGAATATGATAATGTTCTCATTTGAAACCACAGAGAGTCAGAGCTAAAAGAGACCATATCTAAAGATTCCAGGAGAAAGAGAGGCTAGGGTTTGGATGCAGATGGAAGCATACTTTTAAAAACTTTATTTTTCTTGTTTGTTTCTGGTCTGAGTTTTCTTTCACAACCTGACTAATATGGACATATGTTTTGCATTGACTGCACATGTGGTGGCATGGGAGGAAGAAAGAGAATTTGGAACTTAAAACTTTTTTAAATGTTAAAAATTGTTTTTACATGCAATTGGAAAAGATATTTTTTAAAAAATAAAGATCTCTGGAGAGGATAAAGAGATTTAGATGAGCCTTACCAAACTGTGTCTGAGTTTTTCCTGTAGAATTTAGACTATCAAATCTGTAAGATTCCTTTTTAGGATTCTAGCTATGACCAAGATCCTATGATCCATGTTCAAATTCTAGCTCTCTAGTTCACTGCTTCAGTCCTCAAACATGTATTAAGTTCACAGCAGGGGTAGAGAAGTAACCTAGATGCTAAAGGAGATAGGAACTTTAGTTATAAAATAATAGTTAGGACTGAAAAAGACATTTGAGATCATCTCATCTAAATCCTTCATTATATAGGTGAAGAAATTGAGGCCCAGGGAGCCCAAGTCACACACCTTAACTAGCAGGCAACAGCGCTTGACCTATCTAGTCAGAGAATAGACACATATACAGATAATTAAAATACACATTATACAAAAATGCATCAGTTACAAAGCAACATGTTCTGTGACATTCAAGGACCAGGAGAGCTCTCCTTGAGAACCTGGCATTGGAATTGGGTTTCATTAACTGTGTGACCTTGGGTTTAACATTGAACTTCATCTTTAATATGAAATTAATAATAGAACTTTATATCTCTTTGAGGCTTGCAAAACACCTTACAAATATCTCATTTAATCCTCACAACCACCCTGGGAAAGGGTTTCCATTTTACAAATGAGGAAACTGAGGCACAGAGAGAGACTGTTACTTGCCCAGTCACAAGGCTAGTATCTGAAGTTGAATTTGATTTTGTCACTTCCTGACATTAGGTCCAACGCCCTCAGTTTTGACACCTTGATGGATTATGTGATCACCAAAGGTCCAAACAACCCTCAAATTCTGAGGTCATTTGGCATAATCCACTCATTTTCTAGAGGAGGAAAACAGAAATCCAAAGAGAAGGGCTCTAGGTCACATCAAGGGAAGTAAGTCACTTAGGACCATGGTATTCACAAAAGGGGTGCGTTGCTCAACAACCACCTTTGTGGCCAAGCTGATGATGTCCCAGAGGGAGATGAGGGAAACCCAGGCTGACAAATACGTCTCTATTCTCCTTTTTCTGATGGTTTGTTGCCTTCTCTTGTTTTTACTTTCCCACAATCTCACAGGTTCATCCCCACTGGGTTCATTTCCAAGACTGTCTGCTGTCAATACTGTATTTCTCTAGGACAGCTTTCCCAGATTTCTCAATCTTTTTGAAATTGTGGCATTCCCTAGTTATTTTGAATTTGGGATGCCCTCTTTCCTCTTCTAGGGGCAGGGGGCAAACCACAGAACTGCATGGCATGTATTTACTGAATACTGGCCAATATTTTGCTTTAAAAACTTGACTTTCTCAACATTCTTAGCTAGATGATGGGCATCTGCTGGTCCGATGGGCTAGGTCCCCAAAGTAGGGGGAAACCTTATTTGAGGGATGGTGGGACTAAGTAGATAAGAAGCCTGTTCCTCATTTTTATTTTCATGACTCTACTCCAAAATCTCCCAGGTTTGAGATCTCCTCCAGGGAAGGAATCACTGCAGAGGGGCAATCTCTCTACTTCTTCAAAGAGTGGAGGTCATATTGTTTGAGGAGGCAATGGAGCCAAAACCACCTCCCCGATGCCACTATTTCTCTTCTCCATCTCTAATCCAAGACTTTCTTAAAACCATTCCCAAAGAGGGAAGGCTAGGTGGTGCAGTGGATAGAGCACCGGCCTTGGACTCAGGAGGACCCGAGTTCAAATCTGCCCTCAGACACTTGATAATGACCTAGCCTATGGCCTTGGGCAAGCCACTTAACCCCACTGCCTTGCAAAATCTAAAACAAAAACAAAACCATTCCCAAAGGAAGGAGATAGAGTTGGTCCTATTAGGGGATGTGGAAATTGTGAGCTGGGGCTGTGGGTCAGCAGAGTCCAGGCGTGAAGTTCACATAAAGGAGGCCTGGAAAGCAGAGGTGGTTGCCCAAGTTCGCCCAAGTCCTGGCCCCCCGCACATCAGGGGGCCCTGAGGAGGAAGGGGCATTCAGGAAGGTCTGCCAGAAAGGGGGACCCTGCCCAAGAGGGGGCTCGAGGCAAGGCCCGGGGGGGGAAGGGGGACGGGAACCTGGCCCAAGGACTGGAGGTGTCCGCGGCATCTCCTCCACGGCTGACCCCGTGACCCCACAGGCAGGGGCCCCCTCCGGGGGGGCCCCCCCGCACCTCTGCGGCCCCCACGGGCAGGGGGCCCCCCCGCACCTCTGCGGCCCCCACGGGCAGGGGGCCCCCCCGCACCTCTGCGGCCCCCACGGGCGGGGGCCCCCCAGCACCTCTGCGGCCCCCACGGGCGGGGGCCCCCAGCACCTCTGCGGCCCCCACGGGCAGGGGCCCCCCAGCACCTCTGCGGCCCCCTCCTGGGGGACCCCCGCACTCCTCCCCATTTCCCGTTTCCCGGGGCCCCGGGCCGGGCTGACGCTTCAGACACGTTTGTTGACCCGGCGATTATTACTACGGCAGGGCGCGGGGCCCCCCGCCCCCCCCCGGGCCCCCCCCCGCCCCCCCCCGGGCCCCCCGCCCCGGGGCGCACGTGCCGCGGCCTCCGCCAGCCCCCCGCCTTTGTGCCCCTCGGCCCCGCACGCAGCAGGCGCTGAATACGTGCCGGTTGCCCGGCCTGGCGCTCGGGGCGCCCCGGGGAGACAAAGACAAGGCCCGGGCCCCGCGCGCCCCCCGAGAACAATGCGGGGCGGACGGAGCCCCGAGCCGGCGCCGCGCCGGGAGCCCCGAGCCCGCGCCGCCCCCTCTCCGCCCGGGCCAATCCGGGCCCGCGGCCGCGGCCGGGCGGGGGCGCCCGGGGCTGATTGACGGCTCCCGGGGGGGGGGAGGCGTGGCCGTTGGAGCCGCCGGACGGTTGGGGAACCGGAACAATCGGGGGCCGAGAAGGAGCCGCTCGGGCCAATCAGCGGAGGAGAGGGGGGCGGAGGGGGCCGGGCTCGGGTCCCGGCGTTCGGGCTGTCGCGAGACGGAAGCCGCCGCCCCTCCCCCACGCCGCCTCCTTCCCGCTGCTCGGAAAGGAGCCCCGGGAGCCAGGAGCCTCGTCCTTATCCTTCCGCCGCCGCCGCCGCCGCCGCCGCCGTGGCCGCGCCGCGCCCGCCGCCGCCGCCCGTTCGCCGGTATCCGTCCGCGCCCGCCAGCCAAGGAGCGCCGGGAAGCAGGGCCGCGGCGCGAAGCCGGGCGGGGGGGGCGGAAGTCCCGGCCGGCCGAGATCCTTCCGCTCCATCCTCCGCCGGCGGCTGGCGCGCCCGTTGAGTGTCCCTCCACCGCGGCCCCGAGGGGAAGGAATCCTTCCGGCGGCGGAGCGGCCCCTCGAGCGGCGGCGGCGGCGGCGGCGCGGGCCCGGGAGGCGCCCAGGCTCGGAGGGCGGCGGCTCGGCGCCGCGGGGACCGCCGCCCGCCCCTGAGCAGCCGGAGCCCCAGGCATGGCCGGGCCGACCCCCGTGGGGGGCGCCCCGCAGTGACAGACCCTGCGGCGCGGGGGGAGATGGGGGCGGCCGCCTCCGGGCCGACGACGACGACGACGACGAGGAGCAGCCGCCGCCGCCAGCGCCGCGCACCGCCCGCCGCTGGGCACGGGCGGCGGGAAGGAGCCTCCCCGTGAGCGGGCAGCGGGAGGCCGCGCGCCGCCCCCGGCCCTGAGCGCCGCGGCCCCCGGGCCCGCCGGGCCCCCGACCCCGCCCAGCCGCCGCCGCCGCCGGCACCTGGCGGGGGGCCCCGCCGCGCTGCGCCCGCCCGCGCCGCCCCCCCCGGGCCCGGGCCGCAGCGCCTCGCAGCCGCCGCCGCCGCCGCCGCCGCCCGGCCGCTCCCCGCGCCACTCGGGCCCCGGCCCCCCGGCCGTGCGCGTGTCCCTGGCCCGCCTGCCCCCGGGCGCCCGGAGCGGCGGCGGCCCCGGCCAGGGCAGCATGGTGGAGAAGCGGTGCCCGCTGCAGAGGGACGGCGTGTACCGCTGGTTCTCGGAGCTGCCCTCCCCGCAGCGGGTGGAGTTCCTCTGCGGCCTGCTGGACCTGTGCATCCCGCTGGAGCTGCGCTTCCTGGGCTCGTGCCTGGAGGACCTGGCCCGCAAGGACTACCACTCGCTGCGGGACTCGGAGATCAAGGCCAACAACCCGGCCGACCTGGGCAGCCTGACCAACCTGACGGACGAGGTGGTGCGCAGCAAGCTGCTGGTGTCGCTGGCGCTGCTGGGCTCGGAGCAGCGCGAGGCGGCCGGGGTGCTGTACCGCACGCTCACGCACATCGACTCCATCATCCACAACTACGGGCTGCAGCTGAACGAGGGCCGCACGGGCGATGAGTTCCTGCTGCTCTTCACCATGGCCTCCAACCACCCGGCCTTCAGCTTCCACCAGAAGCAGGTGCTGCGCCAGGAGCTCACGCAGATCCAGAGCAGCCTGGGCGGCCACGGCGGCAAGGGCTCGCCGGGCCACGGCAGCCCGCTGCCCACCTGCCCGGCCTGCCACAAGGTGCGTGCGGCCGGCCGGCCGGGCCCCGGGCTTGGCTCTAGCTTAACGGGCTAGGCATTTCTGATGTGGTTTCTTAGGAAGAGTCGGTAAAAGATGGGGGACCCACGCTGTCACTTTGCCTTTTTTTTTTTTTACCCCAGACGTTAATATTTCTTTTTTTTTTTCGAGGCAGCAGTTTGTGTGTTCTGCGTTCTAAGTGGCCTAAGCCAAGATGAGCACGTTTCCACCGCTTTCTTTTGTGTCCCTTTGATACACAGACCCTTCTGGTGTTCAATCGGAAGGGTCTTGCTTTTTAAGGTAGAAAAAAACGCATAGAGGTCTTCTTATAAATTCGAGTTTTAATGTTATGGATGAGGTTATGTAAGTGCAAAATGCCTGTGGCATAGTCTCTCCTCCCTGTCCATTTTTACACCTAAAGAAGAAAGATGACTCTGGAAAGGAAAAGCCATGAGATAGGCTAGAAGCTCAGGAAACTCAGAAGCGGTTAAAAATCAGTGCTTCTTCACTGTTCATTCATCTGACTAAAAACCAAAAAAACCTTTGACCAGCATTTAACTGGCAAAGGTACAACAGTACCGTTCCATTCCTAGTGACTTAGTTGATCTTGCTCTTTTTTGTGATGTGAAGTAACTCCTGCTTTCCATCCAAATTATGGTCATGGTGAGGTTTAGTTTTTCTTAAAAGAAAAACTTCATAAAACACACGTATATATGTGTCTATCCAGCGTCTACCCCAATCTGATGTCACGTGTTTGAGCACTACAAACAAATGGAGAATGGCAAAACTGGGAGATTTTTGTCATAACCCATTTGGCTAAAGTCAAATAGATCAACTTGTTTGTGATGCAATGAACCTGTTTTATACGAGCTTTTATAGTCTCCGTTTATTTTGCTATTTTTTCTTAGAGAACTGACGCTGCTAGAGTTCTTGTAATTGGATAGCTTTGTATGCCTTTAAGACTTTAGGAGCTAAAATAAAAAAAAAAGATGGTAACAAAAGAACCTTGGAGCTGAGAATGGCCATCTCCTCTCTCTCTCTTCCCTCTTGGTCCCCCCCCCCAACTGCTTATCATTTCAAATAGGATGCCCCAATACAGGATATTGAAGTGTTAGAAAATGTCCATTTCTAAAAACAGTTACTTCTGTTTAACTGGCATTTCTTTTAACCTGGGGGGGGGGGAAGGAAATAGACAAATTCTAGTTGACCATCACAAAGAAAGGCCATCATTAAGTCATCTTGGTGTTTTGGGAGCCCAGCTTTATTTTTTAAAATATTTTAACATTTAAGTTCTCTGCCTCTTAATTCCTATTTCCACCTACCCTCCCCCCATCTCCAAACAAAATTATTTAGCTTCAGGATCATTGATCTTCTGATAACAGTTTGGAAGATGACATTTAAACATTTTGCCCTTTTGTTTTCCAAAACCTTGAAAATTTCCCCTGAAAACAGCATTAAATGCTTAGTTTGCATCCATTGTGAATTCATATTATTGGTAATATCATATTAAACTCCTAGGGGAACCATATCAAAGGCTTAAGTGTTTCTCTTCCAAAATGTTGGAGATATTAAAGAAATGTAGCTATAATTATTATTATTTAAGATTTTGATAGTGCTTTAAAATAGGTTTTGTTCTTAATTTAATAAATTAAAGGTATATTTGTTGACCTGACATTTGGGGCTCTTTTTGTTAAGGGGGAAAAAAAATAGGCACTTGCCCAAGGCAAGCAATAACTTATGTTTTGGTTAACCAATAAGCTAAAAAACCTGAGGTCTACCTCCATCTTCAAGAATAAAAATCTTTCATCTCTTGAGTATGAAATGAAATTTTACTTTCTTCATACTGAGTAGCCAAAAAGATTTGGTATCCCTTTTAAATTTGTTCTGAGATGTCAGTTAATAAAGACAAGATTGAGAAAGTAATCTCTTACCTCTTCTCCTGAAATTTTAATTTTTGAAAAATTCAAAGCCAATTTGTCCTGTACCAAGGTTTGCATATATCTGTACACCCTGAATTTATTTCCTTCCTATTCCTTTGTTTCCTGCTCTCGCTGGATGAATTAAATTCAGCAAACATGCAGAGAAAAGAAAAGTTGTACCATTATAGATGTATGTTATGTATTTTGCAGTTATTAAAACCTTGATTCTCCAACTTTTTTTCCTAGAAAACTTAGAATTTGTTATTTAGTGAGCCAACCATTGGTAACTATCAAAGAGCCTTTTTTGGGGGTCATTATTTTTTTAAAAAAACATAAAATTTATATCAAATAACAGATGATGCTGGGCTAGGCATTGTACAGAGCAATGTATTGAACTACCTTTATTCTCTCCCAAGAATTCATGCTTAACATGTAGACAGAATCAAAGTTCTAATTAGGTAATCTTAACCTGGAGTTCACCTTTCTCTTCAGGTCTTCTCAGGTCTGTGGATTGTTAAATTTCAGGAGGTCTGTGAACTTCAATAGCCAAAAAAAAATAACACCTTTGTTTTCACTAATCTCTAAAAAAAAAAAAAAGCATTATTCTGAAAAAGAGGTCCTAGCATCACCTATGTGTCAGGGGGTCCATAACATGAAAAAAAAAGTTTAAAGAACCTCTGACTCTACTCTAAGCCATCAGTTACAAGTTAAAGTGGTTCTCATGAGTCCAGGGTAGGTAGTATTTTTTTTTTTCTGTTTGGACTAGATTTTGAGTCCTATTGGCTAAGACACTTAGAATAAAAAGTTCTAAGCAGTAAGCACAGTGGAAATAAAGACTAAAATGTCTTGAGAATACAGTCTTTCAAATAGGCACTTGCCCAGGGCAAGCAATAACTTATGTTTTGGTTAACCAATAAGCTTTTTCAAGGCTGCTGAAAATCATTGCAGTCCAAAGGTGAAATATTGGGTAGTTGATCTTGTGGTTATTATCCAGTGAGGTATAAAGTGACTCCTTTTGATTCCCTGACCCTGATCCTAAATTCTTTTCTCTTGCCATTATAAGTATTTTGCCATTCTTTCTGAATAATGATAGCTCACATTTATATAATTTTGTTACATTGACAATCTTTACAACAGTCCCGTGATGCTAGGAGTGATTCAGGTTTCTGAAAAGAGACTGGAATTAGTGACAAGTTCAACTCAACTACAATTAGAATTCAGTCCCAAAGTCTGGTGCTCTCTTCATTGAGTATTTCTCTGACATTGTAGGGAATGTTAATAATGATTGAAGCATAGTTATGACTTTACAGGTATGTAGGAAGAAGAAGCTTTTGGAGGGCAGTAAGGGTTGTTATTTTTTTTTTTTTATTTTTTTCAAGGGAATGAGGTTAAGTGGTTTGCCCAAAGGCTACACAGCTAGGTAATTTTTAAGTGTCTGAGGTCAGATTTGCACTCAGGTACTCCTGACTACAGGGTCAGTACTCTATCCACTGCACCACCTAGCCACCCCAGGGGATTGTTATTTTTGAGGGGCTTCCCCCCCCCCCCTTTCTCTTTGTATGCTCAATGTCTGGCCATAGTACAAGACTCCCAGCTGACTATTCAGTGCTTATAGATTCATTTCCTAGTTACCCTTCTGAACAGTTAAGAACTTCTCTAATCATTAAGTTTTTGAGCAGACCAAGTTTAACCTTCCTTTGTAAAGAATACAAGTAGAATATTAGTTAGATGGCCCACTTTTTTTTTTAAGGTATAAAAGACTGTCATTCCTTTTATATTATAAAGTACACTGAAATAATTCTGAAGGGAGGATTAGTTTTCCTGAAATTGCAGTAAGATAACTTTTGTGATGGTTTTGACTATCTAACCTATTGATTTTCCAGTGCACTGATTATATTTTTAAATATTTTCATTAGAACCAATTGTTTGTTTTTTTCTATCTTGTATTTAAGAGTAGTAAAGAATACTGTTTCAGGAACTGATTTTGAGTCTTTTAAAATATTATATATATAAATGCATATAAAAAACGTTTTAAAATTTTTAACTGAAATCACAATATAATTGGAGAAAATACAAAGTTCATAAGTGTTTAAATTATTGGCAGTTGTTAGAGTTTAAAAAATGCTGATTATTCTTTGCTTAGGTACATGAAGACAGTATTTATCTTAATTTTAGATGAAATGTTTTGCATGTAGATGGCACTATTACAGAGAGATACCCAAACCATAGTAGATGGACCTACTTGCCTTGGATTCAGGACAAACTGGCCTCCAGTATCACCTCTGCTACATTCTGACTGTGTGACCCTAGGCAATTCACAGGTAACTTATGAATATTAGTTGAAAAATAGCTGCTGGCTTGTATTGATAGAGAGGGAAAGTTTATACTTGTAGATGCCTGGGGCATCAGAGGTTCCCACCCTAAACAGCTCAGTGGAGCATTTGTTAGATGATTATAGGAGTTTATGGCTATGTAACAGACTCTGGGGGAGGGTGACATGCTGGGAAGTCAAGTGCACTGTAGCCGGAGAGGTTAGAAAGGTTTCATCTAGGAGGTGTTTTAGCCGAGTTTTGGAGAAAACAGGATTCTGAGAAGTATTTTGTGAAAGAAAATTGTCGGAAAGGCTAGTCTTGCCTCTTGTCTTCCACCCCTCAGTTTAGATTGGATTTATTCTGTATTCTCTTGATGTTAGTTTTTCTGAAAGAATAAGCTGATTGAGGATAGGGACATTTTCATCTTTTGTCTTTTTATTCTCAGTGCCTAGAACATAGACAATAAATGAATAAATGTTGATTGATTTCTGCACAAAGTGCAGGAGGGAGAATAATGTCCAAAAGATGGGAAAGATAGATTGGGGTTGGGTTGTTGAATGATTTTAAAAATCTAATGGCAGTAAGGAGTGACCCTGAGTGACGGAGTTAAACCTGCATGTTAGGCATAATCACTTTAAAAAAAAAAAACAACTATGTGGAGGATTGATTTAGAGTGGAAAGACACTTTTGAGGCTGGACTACCAAATCAGAAGACAAGAAATGAAGAGAGTCTGAATCTGAAGTTGAGACTGTGAGAATGGAGAAAAGGGGACCAATGTGAGTGATAAAATAAAAACAATAAGATTTGGCAACTTAAGGGAAATGTGATGTGAGAAGAGTGAGAAGGTTGCACTAAGGTTGCAAACCTGGTTGACCAGAACAATGGTGGTGTCTTAAGAATTAGAATTTGAGGGGAAAGATAATAGTTTTGTTTTCAACTTGTTGAATTTTGAGATGCCTACAGAACATTGAGTTCAGAATATCTTCTCATAGGCCATTGCAGATGTGAGAATGGAACTTAGAAGAGAAACTAGGAATAGTGTCCTCTACAAAGAAGATATTGAAGACCATTATAAGGTCTCTAATCCATAGAGTGAAGAGCACAGTTTCTTAACCAAGATAAATTTTAAGGGACTGTGATCTTGGATGGGAAAAACTTATCTTTATATTCTACCAACCTCTAAATGAAATTTAGCATTTCCTGCAGTTTTGTAAATTCATTTTGAAAAGGGATCAGTAGGTTTTACCAGACTCACACAAAGGAGTCCATGATGCAAAAAAGAAAAAAGAAAAAGTTAAGAATCCTTGGTGTAGGGGAGAAGAGGACTCAGGGCAGAGCTTTGAGGTACACCTATAATTAGGTGATGTGGATGAAGAATCAGCAAAGGAAACTGAAAAGTTTGGGGGGATAGGAATCAGGAAGAAAGAAAACCAAGAAGGGAGCATGTAGAGAGGTCAGGAAGAATCACTATTAAGAAGAGCCTATCAAATTTGGCAGTTACAGACTCCTTGGCTAACTTTGGAGAGAGAGTAGTTTCAAATGAGCCAGATAGTGTGTGTTTTGAGAAGTAAGTGGAAGCAAACAGTAAGCATTTTCAAAAAGTTTGGCTGTGAAAGAAAGGTACTATAAGGATGATAACTTTAGTGAGGATTCTTTTTTTCTTTTCAGATTGTACAGACTTAAGCCTGGGGAGGAATGAGTAGAATAGGAGAGATTGAAGATTTAAGAGGCAGGTGTTGAGTGTGGGGGCATTCTACTGTGAAACACACTGGAGGGAATAGGATCTAGGATTGGCCTTGGCAAGGAAAAGGATTACCTTTTCTTTACAGCATGGAAAAGAGGAGAGAAACCCCTAAGGAGTTTTAATGTGCAGAGAAGCAAAGAAGAGGAAGCTGAGGTTAGACTAATCAGTCAGCAGCATGTATTAACTGCTTACTATGTACCATGCCCAATACTAAGCTTTGAAATCACATAGAAAGGTCAAGAATATCCCTGCCCTCACATTCTGATTTTCTCAGTGGAGAGTCAGTTGGAAGGAGGAGAGAGTGGTGCTGGAGGCTTGAGAATAACTTCAGAATCGCCTCTGTGGGGAGTAGAATAAGAAACAAATAAGGGGGAAAAGTACATGGACTGTCTCGCTGTGTGGGGACTCCTTTGGGATTGGATCTCTGGTAGAGAGATGCAAGTCATCCCTGTTGCATAATTTAGGAGTAGAGGAAGCAGATGGTGGGAATTATCCAGGGTTGGAGCTTGGTGAGGACATGGACAGGATGAAAGGGTAAGGGTAAGATGACAGTTTGAGTCAAACTGATTAACTCTAGGGATAATGGAAAGAAAGTTTAAGGACAATGACTGGGAGAATACTGAGGGGAAACCTTGGACTTTCTGGAAGGGATGAAGACTAGGTTCAAGGAAAAAGTATGAGGCAATAGAGCCATCATGGTGATCAAAGTGTTGATCCTATAGTCATTACTACTTGTGTGACATTGGACAAGTCATTCAACCTCTCTGGACATCAGTTTCTTTATTTGTAAAATGAATGGTTTGGTCCAGGTGACTTCTGAGATCTCTTCTAACTCTACCCAGCCTTACCTTCTGTTCTACACTGCCTTAAACATACCACACTGCTTCAAAGACATCTTGTGGATGACCCCTTGGCCTCTTGAAACTCAGCATATCTAAGACAGAACCAAGTAGCTTCCCCCCATCCCAAACCCTCTCCTGTAAGCTCCTGTTGGGTAGGCACACTGTAGACTCTTGTCTCTCACTGACTCTTCCTATACAGTCAAAGTCTGGATTGTGCCTCCAGTCTCTCTCAAAACATCCTCTTTGGCTGTGATAAGATCCTAATTAGTCATCTTATTTGTACTATCTTCTTTCTCCAGTCTAACCTCCAACAGGGGCCACCAAAATAAGCTTCCTAAGGCACAAGTCTAATCATGTTATGAAAAAACTTGGAGCAGTTCTTCTTTGCCTCTAAGAAAAAAATGAACACTGCTTCACTTGGAAAGTCCGTCAGCAATCTCTCTGCAACCCACCTTTCCAGCCTTATTTCATATTACTCCCCTCAGTTCGTTTTCCCAAAATCAGTTCTCCCTTTGCTTCTCTGCCTCTGCACGGGTCCCCACTGCCTTTGTGCCCGAGAGCCCCCTCCTCTTCAACTCCCTTAATCCTCCTATTTCTTTTAGGCAAAGCTCAATTTCCAGCTCCTTTGTGAAGCCTTCTCTGATTTCTCTCCCACCTCCCTGTCCTAACTACATCGTGGGTTTTTGTCTTTGCATTCTGAGAACCTAACATAATGCTTTTGCATATCTATATAGGAGACATTTAATGCTTTTGAACTAAAATATGATTTATGTGACTTCAATTCTCAATTTAATGTTTTAATTGATAGATAACTGCTTGTCCTTCATAGAGGCAGTTAATAAAATAAGACTGAGTCTTGGCAAAACAAATCCTGTTTGTCTGTTCTTTGATCTTTAAGGCCTGTGAATTCAGACAGACACTGAACCTGTAATTTACTGTCAGGGGAACTCCTAGGGGAGGAAACTCCAGGAACAACTTCAGATCTGCACCTTCTTTTTGACTTACATAGCCAGAGGCAAAACTTGAACCCAATTCTTTCTGATTTTGAGGTCCTGGAGCTAACAGAAATATCATTAATTTGTTTTCTAAATGTTAATAATGGATTATGGTTCTTTTGCACAGCACACACATTTGAGGGTTTTGGTTTGGGGGGATTTTTTTGTTTGGTTTTTTTTTTTGTTTCTAACTTGCTTAAATGTTTTATTTTTGGCTTTATTTTTTGTAAAGTGTGCATGTCACAAATACGACTGTTAAAATCTTAAGTGTTAAAGAAATAATAAAGAAATTAACTCCTTTTTTATAGTGAAAATGCTAAAGGAGATGCTGGAAGGGACATGAGCCAACGAAATTATTTATTCATAGGTTGTGACTGGTTATTGTTCATAGTATTTTATATCAGAATTAAATGGAGGGGCGGCTAGGTGGCACAGTGGATAAAACACTGGCCCTGGAGTCAGGAGTACCTGGGTTCAAATCGGGTCTCAGACACTTAATAATTACCTAGCTGTGTGGCCTTGGGCAAGCCACTTAACCCAATTTGCCTTGCAAAAACCTTAAAAAAAAAAAGAATTAAATGGAAAGGGACTTGAATCATGTAAATTAATTTAGACTTAGTAAACATGTGCTCTCTACACTGTGCTAAGTGCTGGAGGTCCAATGAAAAGCAAAAGACAGCCCTTGTACTCAAGCAATTCACACCCCAATGGGGAAAGAGAAGTAATAAACAACTAAGAAAGAAGCAAACTTATATATAGGATAAAAATGGAATGAAGCACTAGAAGAAAGGTATTGGAATTGAGGAAAGACTTCCTATAAAGATATGATTCTAGCTGAGTCTTGAAAGAAGAAGCCAGGGAATGAAGCTGCAGAGATGAGGCAATATGGATGACATCCAGTTAAAATGTCCACAGTTGGGAAATGGAATGTCTTGTTTGAGAAAACAGTGGGAAATGGCCTGAAGAATAACATCAACAAAATGAAAAACCTGTTGTCTCTAGATCTCAGGTACTTACTGGAATTTAGTATATTTGGGTGTTTGTGATTGACAGAAAGAGATGGTCAGACAGTTATCACTTTGCCTGGGATATTCACCAGCTACATACCACTTCAGTAGTCCAGGTGTGAGGTGATAAAGACTAGTACTAAGAGATGCTAGCGTTGGAGGAGAGAAGGGGGGGGGTGAATTCAAAAGACAGACCTTCATTAATAGATTGGATATTATGTTCTGAGAGTGAATAATTGAGAATGCCTAGGTGACTGACTGGAAGAGGGGTGGTACCCTCAATAGTAACAGAGACATTAGGAGAGGTGGTGAGGGTTTTGGGGAAACAATGAGTTCAGCTTTGAGTACCCTCTCACACTCCTCCGATCCTTGCAATTTTCCAGTTTTCTTACACCTTACCCACGCTGCCATGAACTCTGAGACTGTCTTGAGATGTCCAGTAGGCAGTTGAAAATGTGAGACGTGGTCAGCATAGAGGTCAGGACAAAGAAAGTTGCCTTAAAGGAGATGTAAAGGAAATCTTTCTAACCAAATAGTTAAAACAATTAGATGGTTTACCAAGAGAAGTTTATTTTCCTTTTCTCCATGAGGGATAGCTTAGATTTGATATATTTTGTTGATGGGTAGAAAAACAAACCCTTGAACAGATGTTGATTGGGGAACACCCTGGGTCACCTTCTTGCCTGAACTTGGAGTGAGATGAGAATCCAGAGCTATACCAATGGTGTCAAACTCAAAATAGAAACATGATGGCCATATATTGACTTAGAGAAAAACAAATTAATATCATCTATATTTTATTGTATTTTTCTTTATTAAAAAGTTCCCAGTTAATATTTTAATTTGATTCCAGGTTGATGCCTGTGATCTTTACAACTGTAATAACAAATTCTAACCTAATGTGAAAGAAGCAACCTTTTTTGTGTGGTTCCTGAAAGTCAGGAGAATTGATATTTCGACCTTAGATTAACTGGTTCTCTTATTCTCAACTGATTGATTCCTAGCTGAACTCCGTTCCAGAACAGAAATGTTTATAGAAAATGTTTATAGAAAAACAAGATTAAGGACTTTCTATACTTTGTGGACACTGGAATATTTTTGACTGGAATGCTAAATACGATTGTCAAATATTTTCTCTCTGGTACTTTTCTTTGTCTAAGCTAACAATATGTTTTGACCAATTCTTCAAATCTTAATTGTCTTCATCAGCTATTGTTTATTTAGCTTTTGAAAGATTGGATTTTTCTATCATGAATAGAAATAAAGAAAATGGATCCGTGTAAAACATCTAATGAGAGAAATCATAAAAAAAAATATCAAAGATGGTTAGCTGGTTACATAGCAAGAGTGAGGAGCAAAATTGATAAGCCTGCATATTTTTTGGTTTCCTCCTCATGCCCAGAGGCTGAGAACAAGGGATTGGACTAACAGTGACAAATACATGGAAAACATAGATGAGGTCCTGTGACTTCAATCTGACTGAAAATCTACATTTTTTAGGAAGCAGCTAAGGTAGATCTAAGTATGAGTCCTGCTTCAGATACTTTCTATCTGTATGACCTTTGCCTCAATTTCCTCATCTATATAATAGTGATGATATTAGCACCTACCTTACACAGGCTT
The DNA here is from genome assembly GCF_037893015.1 of Macrotis lagotis. Taxonomy (NCBI): domain Eukaryota; kingdom Metazoa; phylum Chordata; class Mammalia; order Peramelemorphia; family Peramelidae; genus Macrotis; species Macrotis lagotis. Next base: position 55,110,128 of record NC_133658.1, read on the forward strand.
GGTGTGAGAATCCAATGAGGTAATGTATGTATAATACTTTGCAAACTTTAATATAAATGCTAGTTGCTGTTATTATTATTAGAGACAATACCTAGGTAGTTGCGATAACTGATTGATTTGGAAGTTCACAAGTGATCTTACAGTTTGTGAATGGTGCTCTGTAGAATCTCCATAAACACTTCTATATGGGGCAGTTAGGTGGTGCAGTGAATAGATTACTTGGCCTTGGGGTCTGGAGGTTGGAACTTTGAATCCAGACCCTTGATACCTATTAGCTGTGTGACCTTGGGCAAGTCACTTAACCCTGATTGCCTCTCATCCAGTCATCTCCAGTTGTCCTGATTCCTATCTGCCCATTGAACCCAGATGACTCTGGAGGTGAAAGTGAGGCTAGTGACTGACTTAGCACAGCCTCCCTCACTCAGAATCAGTTCATGTACTTGTCATGGCATCACCTCCCGGATGTCATGGTCTTTGTTAATGAAGGCCAAAAATAAAAAAAAAGTGACCACTGAGGTCTGTTGCAACTCTGGAAGCAAGAGATCCTGGGCTACTTTATTCTTCGAGCTGCCTCTCCTTTCATATTTCCATAAAGGCTAATATGCTAATAAGGGGGCCTTTATTTTAGCTCTTACAAACCAAATCATTTTTTATAAATCTAATTTAGATTACAGAGACAGATTTATGGAGTGGCAGAGCATGCAAATTATTGGGGGAGGGTAGAGATGTAATCTTAATGTGGTAAACAAAATGTTGAATTTTACTTTTGAGTTTTCAGTCTATATATATTTTAATTCCTTGGTGCCAGTATTATTGGGTTGTTTTGTTTCAGTTTTTTGGTTTGAACTATTTGAGTTTTGTTTATCTTTTAAAATCTAGGATGATTTAAAATGGAATTGTATCCTTGGTTATTTTGGAGAGTCCACAAGTTATTTGTATATTATTGAGTACCTCTAAACTTAAAAATAGTAATTTTCTTTAAGCTATATTCTAAATTCTGTATTTTAAAGAATGAACTGAACTAGTGCTATATTAGTACTCGTCTTGTTTACAATGTAAATGAAATAATGTTTACAAAGATTAAGTAGAATTGTTTGAGAAGAATCACATCATACTCCCCATTTGAATTGTGGTGAATAAAAGGAATCTGTTATCAAAACTAATTCTAGGAAATATAGTCTAGGGAAAAGTTCAGGCAGTTTAGGACTGGAAGATGAGTGATAATGTGAGAATAACACTAGCCACTTAACTAATGAAGACTAGCGAGATTTGTCTAGTGGGGGAAAAATAGCAAAACATACATGTGGATGGCTAGCTAACTTCCATAAAGTAAAATATTATCATGTGACACATCTAGACACGTGAGAGAATGAATTTGTTTTTCTGGTTTCTGCATGCAAATAAAGGGTTAGTTTTGTGGAGAATACTCAAGAAGTTTTTTTTTGTTGTTGTTAATGCATTCTTTATATGTTTTAAAGAATACTTAGGGATATATGAATGTAATGGAGGAGATAGTCCACCAAAATAATTTTGCTTCAAGTCTATTAATAGAAACATACATCTAATCAAATTAGCTAGGATCCCTAACAAAAATAGCTCCAATGTTCCCCACCCCCCCTTCCCTTCTACAAATTAGTTTTAAAAATATTTACTACTTTAAAGTAGAAAAGCAGTTTGGAAAGCCTGAGATGTTTCTTAAGGGAAAATGCATTTTCTGGTATGATTTATTGGAATGGAGGTGCATGATCAGAACAACAAGGCTTTTTCTACCTTTACTGATTGTGGGTTCCTTCTTAGTAGTTACTGCCTTAGAAACCTATCCTCTTCCCTTTTCTCTCCCTTGCCTCTCCTCATTAGTAAAGGTAAACAGTATGCTTTCTGTCATTCAGTTGTTTGTTAAAAAACTAATTACTTTTATTGATCACTATACAGACCATGTATGAGCAGCTAATTAATAATGAAGCCTGTTTGTGTTTAGTATTAGAGATAAAATTGACATGATTTCCTCAGACCTGGATGACTCTGTCCAGACCTTGCCTCTAATCCCTTACTGTCCCAGAACATTCTTTCTCTGTTCTGCTGTCCAGGAAGATCATCTTCACTTCTTGCTTCTCAAATCTTGGGGCAAACCAGAAGTACTTGAGGTACTCTGACCACATGAGAGATAGGACAGGTAATTTGTTTACTGCTTAGCACCTGGCTCTGGCTTAGACTCTTAGCATTTTGTGATCCACCTTTGGTGCTTATAGTGTCTGTGACCCAGGGCAAATCACTGAACCTCCATAAATGCAGTTTTCTTGCCTGTAAAAATGAAGAGTTTGGACTATGACCTCTGAGGTCCTTTTTAGTCTTTGATTCTATTATAAGTGTGATAGACTGGAAAGGGTTTTCTGGATTTGACCTTGAATTTAAATCCTGACTGCCACTTACCTTTGCTAGTCACTACTGACAAATCATGTCACTTTTTGAGCCTTCACATCTTAATTTCTAAAGTAAGTGGATTGGATAAAATGACCTCTGAGGTCCTTCTAGCTCTGAATTTATGATCCATGCCCAGCATACTCCCATAGGCTGAGGATGAACTTCCATCTTTTCAGATGTTGATCAACTCTTATCTAGCTGCTGCTTGCTTCTTTTTTTTCCCCCTCCCCTTCACCCCATGCTTATTATCTAGCTAAACTCAAATAGATGGTTAATGTTTCATGATGATGTCTGGCTCAACAAACTTTTTTTTTTTTTTGGATATACTGACAGTTTTGAGTGAGGAATCCACAATAGCTAAATTAACTGTTGGATTGAGCAGTGTAGGGATTGAATAGGAACAATTTGTTGATTGTTATTGAACTGATTACTATTTGGAGGAAATGGATTTTTCTGTAATTTTTTAATATATTTCTATCATTGCAATTATTTTCAATCTGTAATAATGGAAAACGATATCACATAGATTTGAAGACTATTTAGCAGTGAATTTGGCCTTGATATCAGCTGGAACAGTAGTTGATCCCTCAGGTCCTCACTCAGAAGAGCCTGTTTTTCTTTTATTTGAATGTGTTTGTGTGTGTGTGTGTGTGTGTGTGTGTTTCCCTCAGTTACATGTGAAGATAATTTTTAACATTCATTTTTTTTTTAATGTTTTGTAAGGCAAATGGGGTTAAGTGGCTTGCCCAGGGCCACAAAGCTAGGTAATTATTAAATGTCTGAGGCCAGATTTGAACTCAGGTACTCCTGAATCCAGGGCCAGTGCTCTATCCACTGCACCACCTAGCCACCCCAACATTCATTTAAAAAAATTTTTATTCCACATTTTCTTTCTGAGACATTAAACAATTTGATATAGGTTATACATGTTCGGTCATATAGCATATATTACCATATTGGTCATTAGACATAATTCTGATACATGTCTTCATAGTAGTAGTAGACTGAGGTAAATACATCCAAAAAAAAACACCTTAAAAAAGCACAGTACTTAAAGGGTGTTGGACTGAGGGGAAATAGTTGTATATAATCTCAACAGCTCCTGAAGATACATTATTTGATGATACTTTCAAAGGTAACCCCAATTGGACAAGCCAAGTCTCAATCCTGATCATAAAACTCTTCTTTAGAGAGATGGAAATACATGAATCATTTTGAAAATATCTCTTTCAGGCTTCGTGGACAAAGTAGTTTGACTTGGAATTAAAGAAACCTGAACTTCAAATAATACCTCTGACAGTAAATTGCTGGGTGACTATGGGTAAAGGGGCAGCTATAGGTATCAAAGTGGGTAGATAGAGCTAAGAAGATCTTGGTTCAGATCCAGCCGCCTCAAATATTAGCTCTATGATCCTGGCTCTGTTTGCCTCAGTTTCCTCATATTTAAATTATGAGCTGGAGAAGGAAATGGCAAATAATTGTTCAGTTGTGCCGTCAAGAAAATCCCAAATAGGGTCACAAAAAAAAAAAAGGCTATGGACAATCTCTTAAGTTCTTCAAGCAACACCCCAGGATTTAAATAGTAAGTTATAGATTAGTTGGGAAGTTTGTTAATAAAGATTGCATGAGTATTTCACCAAAAAACCACCCTTATTTAAGGGAGTAGTTTGTAGTTAATTGTTTTAAGCTTTTAATTTGTCTCAAAAATCTACTTGTGGATAATGCTTAATCCTGCTATTATCAGGTCATTTAAACAGTACTGAATATTTTTATTATTTTAGTTTATGATACTCTGAATGCAACAAAAGATTATTTTAAATGTTAATTAATGAAAAATGTACTTTTTTCCTTCCTTTTTAACTTTTTTTAAGGCAGAAGGGAGGTTCAGGTTATAAAACACATAGAGAGAGGGAGCCTCAGTGGTTTTCTTTCTTCAACATAACACAAATAGTTTATGCTGAAAACAAAGGAAAATATGATTCACTTAGAAGAAACTTGTTTTATAAAAGTCAGCTTTCCTGGAACATGTTCATTCCTTTAAGTACTGGAAAGCAAAAGATTTTCAAAGACATTTGATCTGGTTTTAAAAATTTTAAATTTTTTTTTTGCTAAGGGTTAAGAAATAAATGTTTTTAGGTAAGAATTGGTTTTTTTTATTATTTTATTTTTGGTTAGCATCGAATATCACTTGGGCCTAAGTCAGCAAATAACTTTTAAAACCATCTATTTTCTTGTTCTGGCTTTTTTAACTTTTTAAAACATATAATTACTATTTTGGCAAAATGCTTACTTGAAAGTTGATTTTTTTTTCCCCATCTTATTTTTAGATCTCATCAGTGACTTCAAAGTTTTTAAATTTTATATCTGTTCTTCATAATACCACTAAAAATACCACTTGGAAATTAATTGAAAATGAGTGGTTAACCCTCAGGATTTATATCGATTCCTGTGCTTCTACCTTCAGTGTCAAATATGATCTTAAAATAATGTGATTATATCAAACTATATAACATCTTTTAGCTTGTTCAGTTATTATCAAAGAACTCAAAATTAATGTTCCTTAATATTAATTTCTTAACTCATTATTGATTGGTGTTAGTAACAGTTCATTTTTCTATAATGCGAAAGCTCAAGAAGATAATACTCTGGTTTTCTTATAGAAAAGCTTTGTTGGGACAGCTAGGTGGTACAATGGATTAGAGCACCAGCCCAGGAGTCAGGAGAACCTGAGTTCATATCTGGCCTCGGACACTTAATAATTATCTAGCTTTGTGACCTTGTGCAAGTCACTTAACCCCATTGCCTTGAAAATATTTTTTAAAAAAATGAAAAGCTTTGTTAAGTATCTAATCTTTGAACAAGTATAAACAGCCAGTTAAGTGTGAAGCTACCTGCTATAAGCTCTGCTCCTGAAGAGGCTGAAGCTGAGGGCTCTATTGAGCTCAGGAGCATAGTTAGCAATGCTGCTGAGGGAGCTAAGTTAAGGTCAGCATTAATGTGAGTCATAGGATTGCTAAAACACCAACTTGCTTAAGGAGAGATAATACTGACCCAGGTCTGAAGTGAAGCAGGTCAAAGCTGCCCTGCTGATCAGTTGCTTTTATATATTTTACAGTTGTTGAGATAATCACTTTCATTTAACCAGTATTTGTTAGTCACTTATTAGCATTCTACTAGTTTCTGGATATGCAAAAGCAAAAATAAAATAATCTCTGAACCCAGGGAGCTTACACAGAATGTTCTTGAAAAATAATAGAAATTTCTGTGACTTTAAATTTATACGAAAGTTGTAAACTTTGTAGTTGATGTATTCTGTAATCAAATACACTGGGTTTTTTCCCCTTCTGTACCACCCTCTACAATTTTTTTAAGGTGGTTTTAATTTGTGTTAACATTTTTTAAATTGCCTTGGTAAGGGGAGGGGAAGGGAAGAATTAAACTTTTATAGTACCTATGCATAGTCAAGCAACTTCCCATGTTTAACTATATCTGAAAATTTGTTTCATTTTACATGCTTTTTTGGACCTTTGGAATTGTGCTTGGTCATCACATTGATCAGCATGGTTATTTTTACATGGTTGTTTTTACAATGTTGTTTTATGTGTGTGTGCGTGTATATATGTATATATCTCACACTCCTGTTTCTATTTACTTTAATTTGAATCAGTTTATACAAATCTTTGTAGGTTTCTCTGAAATTGTCCTTTCCATTATATAACACAAAATAGTATTCCACTATATTCATATCCCCTACTCACCAATTGATAGACTTCCCTTAAGTTTCCAGTTCTTTGCCACTATAATAAGTTGCTATGAAATAATTTTGTAGAAGTCTTTATATAGAGTTTATTTGGGTTCTTTATCTTCTTTCTTTGATTTCTTTGGGAGGATCAAAGAATGTGCAGTTTAGAAACTCTGGAGGACCATAGTTCCAAATTACTTTTTAGAATCGTTGGACCAATTCACAACAGTGCATTGTTGTACTTTCCTTTTTGTTATCTTTGCTAATTCAGTGGGTATGTGGTAGAGCCTCAGAGTTGGCTTAATTTGTTTTTCTCAAATTATTAATGATTTTTAAAATATGACTATTGATAGTTTGGATTTCTTTCTTCAAAAATTGATTATACGTAACCTTTGACCATATATCAGTTGGAGAACGAATGACTCTTCTTATAAGTTTGAATTAGTTCTTCACATGTCTTGGATATCTGACTTTTTGCTATCTGACCTTTTAGTAGCAAAGTTGTATATCAAGTTGACTGTTTTCATACTGCATTGATTTTGTTTGTGTCAAAATATTTTCATTTTATAGTCAAAACTGTCCACTTAACTTCTCTATCTCTTTATCCCTTGTCTAATCATGAACTCTTCCACTATTAACCAAAGGTAGTTTTTTTCCTTGTTCTTCCTGATTTGTCTTTAATGTGACATTTTAATCTGACATGTATTCATTTGGAGCTTATGTGATTTTGGCCTAAACTCAGTTTCTGCCAGACTGATTTCCAGTTTGCCTAGAAGTTTTTGTCCAATTCCCTGCCCTATGAGCTTGAGGTCTGGGTTTATCAGACACTAGGTTTGCTAATAGGTTGTCTGTTTTGTACCTTTTCTATTCATTGATCAATCTCTCTAATCTCTAATCTCTCTATATTTTAACTTGGATCAAATGGTAATCTATATAATGCTTTACTTTTTTCAAAAATCTTTCACATGTACTTCATCTTCATCATTCTAGTAAAGATGATCAGCTACCTGCATTTTACAGATAAAAAAAATGAGACTTGGGGAGATTACTTGCCTTAGAGCATGTTGAATGTATAGATAAACATCAGTTATACTTTCCTAAGATGGATAACTGGTACCTATTTTACAGGGCAAAATGTTGCTGTAATTCTTTTAAAAAACAAAACGGAAGGGTGGCTAGGTGGCTCAGTGGATAGAGCCTTGCAAAAAAACTAAAAAAAAACCCCATTAAATTTGAATTTGCTTTTTAAGAAACTTTAAAAGGTGTTTGAATTATATTTATTCAAGCGAATCACAAATTTTGCTAAGAAAGGGGAAATATTTACATGAACCATTTTATAATCTTGTAAGGCAATCATAATTTCACAATTAGAACAACTTTTGGTACTTTCCAACATCTTTTTTGTACCGTGGTTCAGTTAAAGTTCCATTTCTCTGTCCCTGACAACTTTAGTTGTCATTCTCCTTTTCTGAACTATTTAAAGATAATCAGTAGTATCGTTCATTTTAGATGTTAGATTCTTTTGCGCATTCATTTGATGTATTCCTGGTCTTGTTTGTGTGGGTACTCTCTCCAGAGGTCTTGCCTGCAGTGCAATGGGACCTTCCTTTCTCTCCTTGCCATGCCTTTCAATACATCTTCTATGGTGGTTCACCCAACATACTGGGGCCAAGGAATCCTCTGGAAAGCTTGATAGTTTATGGATACCTATAGAATACATGGATTTTCCCACACTTATCCCTCACTCTTGTTACATCTCCAGCTCAATACCTTTTTCCAGTCATATATCTATCCATAGATAATGGAGTAACTTGTATTCCCTGAAATACCAATGTTGGGGGTAGGGGACCAGGTGTGTACATGTTTCATTCATTTAAGTAAATATGTTCAGTTTACTGATTTTTTTTTTTATTCTTTTAAAATAGTTTTGGAGTGCCACTTCTTGGGGCAGCTAGGTAGCGCAGTGGATAGAGCACCGGCCCTGGAGTCAGAGTTCAAATCCAGCCTCAGATACTTAATGATTACCTAGCTGTGTGGCCTTGAGCAAGCCACTTAACCCCATTTGCCTTGCAAAAACTAAAAAAGAAAAAAAAAGAGGGTAAAAAAAGCTGTTCATATCATTATGACCAAAAAAAATGGTCATAATATGACCAGTTAACTTTTTTTGTTAAGAGCTGCAAAAGTAAATATTTTAGCTTTTACAGGTCATAGGCGTAATTGAAGATGTTAAGTTTAAGAAAAAAACCAATATCCACAAAACTTTTTAACAAAATTTAAAACATATTAAAGTACACTTTTTTTTTTTTTTTGGTCAAACAGGTCTATTTATGAGAAGAATAGAATCCTTTTTTTGGGAAATAACATTCTGCTTAATTGAGGTTCAAAGGTTATGCTCTGTATTATCAGGAACACATCATCTTTGAAAATGTTTTTTTCAGGGGAGGCTAGGTGGTGTAGTGGATAAAGCACCGGCCCTGGAGTCAGGAGTACCTGGGTTCAAATCCCGTCTCAGACACTTAATAATTACCTAGCTGTGTGGCCTTGGGCAAGCCACTTAACCCCATTTGCCTTACAAAAATGTAAAAAAAAAAATGTTTTTTTCATAGATATATGCTGTCAGATACTGATATTAATTCATTCATTGAATTTATGGAATTTTATTAGATTTGTTCTCTTCATTATTGCTTTTAGCATGTCATTACATTGTAGATTAATTACTTCCAATTGAAAGTTAGATTAATGGAAAATCCTTTTGCCCTTGCATCAAGGTTTGAAAAATGCTGCAGGAATTGTAGTTTGAGCTTGGAAAATCTGTCTACTAAAAATGTGAATGGAGCTTTCTATTTATGGTAAAGAGAGTAGATGATGCAGCTTGACTTTACTTGTGATCCAGTTTTAATTGTCATCTAATTGACTTTACCACAGTATGTTTCACATATAAACACTATTTTGTTGTAATTTTAAGTTGAATTCATTAAGAAACATTGTCAAGTATGATGCAAAAGCAATTTCCAAAGCCATTTAGTATTCAATAGTAGTGGTTACAGACAGATCTTCTCATTCAGAAAAACTTAAATCTCAACTTTGAGCTCAAAATAAATAAGTAAAACTCCCTCTCCATTTTCTTATTTGGACATGGTGGGTTGCACTGGTAATAAAAGGTCATGTTACAGTCATACACCCAGAAAGCTGTCAAGTTATTTCTTCATCACTGTGATATGTTCATGCTCTGAGCAGCAGTGGAAAGCAATGAGAGCAACTATCCTCAGTGTGTAGACAAATGAGTATGTATTCTAATAAAACCTGATGGACACTGAAATGTGAATTTCATATAATTTTCATGATATGAAATATTAGTCTCCTTTTATTTTTTAACCATTTAAAAATGTAAAACCTATTCTTAGCTCGGGCCATACAAAAACAGGTGGTGGGCAAAATGTGGTCTGTGGGCTATAGGTGTAACCCTTGCTTTTTAAGTTCTTTCTGGTTAGGGTTTATGTTTTTCTACACAACAGAGTGGCTAAGAAGTCTTCCTTTTTTAGCAAGGAAGGTGATTTTTATATAAAATAATTTTGACAAAAGGTAAATTTTAAGTGCTACAAGAGTTGCTATTGGAATTTAGTAACAGACATCACCATTAGCTGAAGGAGGTAGAATGAAGTTATGGAAAGAAGGCTGCATTTAATTTGGACCTTAAAGGGTTGTTTGGTGACAGCATACTAGTAGAAGTAAATGGCATACTTAAAAGTGGAAAGCTGAAAGCATGTATGAAAAATGACAGCTGATGGTTGGAGCCATTGGTTGGAGAAATAACATGTCTATTAGTCTTGTCTCCACAACTCATTTGTATATTCCAAGAGAAACTTTCTTTTGGATTGCTTACAATACTTAACTAGTACAATGTCATTAATACAGATCAGATGGATGGAAAATAAAGCATTAAAAATTTGTTACTTGGGTGGTGGTGTGGGGAGATAAGGAGCTAGAGAATCCACCTTTACACAGATTTCATAATGACATAAAGTATCAGAATCATTAATTAATATGAAAAGTATGTCTTTACTTCTGCTTTGAACTGCTAAAACATAGATAAAAGAATGAGTTTTTGCATTGGAAGGATGGAAAGAAGATAAGCCACTGGGTAAAATTCTGATAGACTTGGGGAAAGATAATAGGGAGATAATATGAGGGAATTGTAATGCTGGTATGAGGCAGGTAGGGCTAAGAAAAATAAAACTTCATTGGAAGGAAGTAATGGAGTAGAGAAAAGTGAGTAAAAAAGGTTAATGCACCTAGATAAATGCTGTGATTCTTGTCTTGCCCTTTGACCTAAAGAGGTAGGTCTCTTTCATGTCCAGTCTTGGTTTTTTGACTCAACTTAACTTGGTACATATCTGATCATCTACTGTATGCCCTTCTTTTTTAAAAAAAAGTTAAAGAGGACTTATATGTACAAGAATATAATGGTTCTTTTTGCAGTGACAAAGAATTGGAAATTGAAAATAGACCCATCAATTGGGGAATGACTTGAACAAGCTGTGGTATGTGAATGTAATTGAATACTATTGTGCTATAAGAAATAATGAGCAAGGCAGCTAGAATGCACAGTGGATAGAGCACAGGCCCTGGAGTCAGGAGGGCCTGAGTTCAAATCTGGACTTAGACACATAATAATTGCCTAACTGTATGATCTTAGGCAAGACACTTAACCCCATTGCCTTGCAAAAACAGAAAGGAAGTAAGGAAAGAAAGAAAGAAAGAAAGAAATTAAAAGAACAGGCAGATTTTAGGAAAACCTGGAAAGACCTACATGAACAGATGCCTTAGTGAAGTGAGCAGAATCAGGAAAACATTTTACCCAGTAGCAGCAACATTATTCGATGATCAGCTATGATTGACTTGTCTTTTCTCAGCAGTACGGTGATCCAAGATACTTCCAAAAGACTCTTGATGGAAAATGCTATCCACATAGAACTGTAGTATTTGAATGCTTCTTCAAAGCATTCTATTTTCACTGGGTTTTTTTAGTTGACTTTTCCCTTTTCTGTGTTCTTCTTTCACAACATGACTAATGTGGCAATATGCTAACATGATACAACCTGTATCAGATTACTGTCTTGGGGAGAGAGAAAAAAAATTGAAGCTCAGAATCTTATAAAAATGAATGTTGAATGGGGGCGGCTAGGTGGTGTAGTGGATAAAGCACCGGCCCTGGAGTCAGGAGGACCTGGGTTCAAATCCAGTCTCTAGACACTTAATAATTACCTAGCTGTGTGGCCTTGGGCAAGCCACTTAACCCCATTTGCCTTGCAAAAACCTAAAATTAAAAAAAAAATGAATGTTGAAAACTATATTTAGAAAGAAATGAAAAAAGTGGAAAAACAAGTATGAAGGGAAGGGAAGTGAGTATTGGCAACCCCTATAAGAGTTAGATGTTCTGAATAGGTAATGAATGGAAGCTGAAATGTAGACTATGGGCTGAGTTGTGATTTAAAGATAGGCTGCAGAGTGCTATGCATGCAAGCAGAAAATAGGGACCACTAGAGAGGTAGGTTCAGAGAAATTTGGATGTTTGGAAGTGGTGAGATAATTTGGGATTCAAGTAACAACCTAAAAAAAAGGTAGTGTGGGGGATCTACAGGGTATTGTTTCCAGAATAACACACTTTTAAGTAGAATATTGTCATTTTGCATTGTTTTGATTTCTGATACTCAGTTGAGGGGAGTGATATATTGCTAGAAGTTTACTGTAGTTTATTTACTGTACTTTTACTATACAGTAAACTTGTTGATTGAATCTCTGAAACCACAAAAAAAATCGACTTGTAAGGATAAGGGATACTGAAGAAATATGAATGTCAATTTATATATTTGCACAATAAGTTTGATTTAACAAGGGCTTTTTTCTTTGCTTTGAGCATGATTTATTGTCAATCAACTCTTCCCTTTCCCCAAAGTCTTTTATCCATGCTACAGATGTTGTATAATGTTAAAAGGCATATAGCAAAGTGTTGAAGGTTTTGTTTTCCTTTTAACACTAAATCTTGACCAACTATAAAATTTTAAAAACAAATGAGCAATTAACAGAATGTAAAATTGCTTTTAAGTAATTTTCAAATTGTGGTTTGAGGTTAGGTTACAAATTAACTACAGCTTTCTTTGGGGCTTCAACAACTTAGAAACAAAGAAAAGATTATTCAAATCAAGATACTAATAATATATGAAATGAACGTTTTTATATTCTGTTTATGATGATTTTGAAAAGATGATTTTCTTTTTTTGGTTTTTGCAAGGCAGTGGAAGGGGTTTAAGTGATTTACCCAAGGTCACACAGCTAAGTAATTATTAAGCAACTGTGGCTGGATTTGAACTCTAGTTCTGGTGCTCTCTTCACTGTTCCACCTAGCTGCCCCCAAAATCAATTTCTCTCTGCTTTTCTGTTAGCAATTTTAAGTCCAATATTCCTATTTTCTTTAAAAATATCTTTGTTTTGATAACTTGTTTTTACATCTCTATTTTCCAATATATCTTTCCCCAATGTCTCCATCCCCTGCTCCAGAATCATTCCTTATAATAAAGCATTTATAAAAGTTTAAGCAACAATAGCACAAAAGTTTGACAAACAACAATATTTGCAATATTCCCTCTGCAATGAAGGGGGCAGTCAGTTCCTTCTCATAACTGACCAAGTTTTGTTATCATAATTTTGAAGTATTACATTTTAATTTTTTTTGTTCTTTCCTTTTATGTTGTAGTCATTTTGCATATTGTCTTCTTGATTCATCTTACCTTTTGTTCACTTTTTCAGTTCATATATTCTTCCCATTCTTCTCTTCGGTCATCATCTTTATAAGAACCAAGAATTCACCTGAGTGCCCATTTTCTTATGGTTTGTTCAGCATTAACTCTGCCTCATCTTCCATAATTTTTTTGGCAGCTTTGTTGAGTGAATTATATTTTGATTTTCAGTTCATTATTAGTGAATTGGAACATTCTTTCATAAGGTTCTTTGCACTTTGCAATTCATCTTTTATGAGTTGTTTGTTCATATCCTTTGACCACTTATTTCCTTGTTATCTCAGAGGCTTCTAAGTGGTGCAGTAGATAGAATAGCTAGAATCAGGAAGATCTGAGTTCAGATTCGACCTCAGAGCCTTAATAACTCTGTCCCTTAAACTCTCAATGCTGCAGTTTGTTCCTCTGTAAAATAGAGGTAATAATAGTACCTACTTTCCTAGGTTGTTGTAAGGGTCAAATGAGATAATACTGTAAAAATCTTCAAAGTGCTACTTATCATCATCATCAAACATGTAAGGGAAAAGAAAGTTGAACTCATGAGTTACTACTTTGTTCCTTTCTTTTTCATCATTTAAGTATCCTGCCACAACTTTTAATTTATATTCTAGATCAGTGCACTGGTGCTAGACATGAAGTCTAGAGGACTTGAATTTGAATCTTGCCTCAGACACTTACTGGATGTGTGACCTTTAATTTTCAGCCTTTAAAAATGCAGATAACAAAAGCACCTACATTACAGGATTGTTGTTAGGATCAAATTAAAAGGTTTCACAAACCTTCAAGCATTTAATAGAAGCTAGCAGTTATAATATCCAATTCTTTCAATCTTTAAAAGAATTTCCTTTTTTTTTTTTTTTTTTTGGAGTGGATGAGCAGGTAAATCCTGATGAAAGATCTTTAACTACAATCACAGGTTTTTCAGTGTGGGAAAGGAATCTTTGGTAACATGTGGTCAAATATCTTCATATCATAGAGTAAGAAAATGAAGGCTACAGGAAGGAAATGACTAGCCTAAAAGGCCACATGAATAGTAAATATGATAGGATAAGTTACCTGAACCCAGGTCACCTAGAATTCCAAGTCTATGTTCAAGTTATTAGGCATTTAGTACTTGCTGAATTCATAAATAGGTTATTTCTTTAAGGGAATCCAATTAGGATCTGGGGCAGATCAAGAAAAGAATGTGTAAATCTACCCTTCAACTTTCTATAACCAGTGAAAGTTCCTTCACCTTCCTCCCAATACCAGACTTCCTTCCATTCTGTTTGGACTTCAGTGCCCTTCAAGAGCATGGATTCTTAACCTTAGGGCCTTGAACTTAGATGGGGAAAAAATGACATCCCCATTTGTACTAACTTCTCATGGAAATTTTTAAAAATATTTTTAAACATTACTCTGAGAACTGATCTACTGGCTCCTCCAGTCTGACAAAAAGATTCATGACACAAAAAAGTCTTCAGGGAGGAAAAAATTAAGTCTTCATTTTTACATGGGGTCTGGAGGTTCTGGGGCACAACTACATTGAATGTGTTCCAGGACCCTATAACTAGGTACTATTTCATCCCCTCTGAATTAGAGATATGTGATTCATAAGTGACCTAACTGAAAACTTCTCCCTACTACCATATATTTCCTATATTTCCTTAACTCTGTTACCTAATGGCTCTTCCTTTCCATTGTTCTTTACTTGATAGACTGCTCTTTGTTTTTGGCTTCTCCCTCTCATGATCCTTCCATCTTCTTGAAAGACCTGACTTTTTCCTTTCTAAGACACTGAATCACTTGCCCACCCTCTCCAGAATTAAATGCCCCTTCTCAGGGGCAGCTAGGTGATGCAGTGGATAGAGCAGCAGCACTGGAGTCAGGAGGACCTAAAATCAAATCTGATCTCAGATATTTAATAATTACCTAGCTGTGTGGCCTTGGGCAAGCCACTTAACCCCATTTACCTTGCAAAAACTAAAAAAAAAAAAAAAAATGGACCTTAAAATTTCCAGCCCCACTCTACATTCAGTGTAACAAGAGGAGGAATTATCCTCATTTTATTCCTCATTGTTATTTCAGACCCTTCTGCTGCCATCACTCAACCTTTCTCCTTTGAGAGTTACTCCATCCAGATAATACCACTCTATGTAGATCTTGGTGGTAGTTTTCTGCTAGTTCTAAGATTATTCACCCAACCCTCCTTTGTCATACAGTTTGATATGAAGATTGACCTCCAGTCTTCCACATCCACCTCCACTCCCACTCCTGCCTTTATACTTGAAGAGTTAAATATATGCATGAATGTCTCTTCAAATATCCTGGATTCCCCTGAGTTTATCAGCATCTTCAGCTGTAATTAATTACCCACACTGGCATTCCAGCTCTCCACAACTATGGTCCTAACCTTGATCTTTCTTATCATTGACAAGTGTTCTAACTTCTTGATCCAGAGCTCTGAGATTGTATCTGGTCTTATCCTAATCTTTCATCTTATCTTTTCACCACCTCCATTTTGTACCTTCACTGCAATTCTCAAGTTACTCCACTCCACACCCTCCCCCCTTCCCAGTCTTAGGACAATTCTCATTTGCTCCCATTTGAAATATTTATACTATATCTATACATCTTTAACTCTTGAATCCCTTGTGTTTTTATTCTTTTGCACCCACTGCCTTTTCCAGACCCCCAGCCCTCAGGTTAGCCCTTACCATTCACTTTCTCCATTCCAATTCAAATGTTGATGAATGACATAAGGCTAGAATTCTGAGTTCTATCACAATTATCCTTAGCATCTTCCTTACTCAAGACACTTATACTCCTCTGTCTTTCCTTCCTCTCATCAAAGGAAATCTCTACATACTTCTCCTCAGTAAATTGAAACCATCCATCATGACCTTCCTCTTCTTCCTAATTCTGCATTTCAGATCTCAACATTGTCCTTCATTCTCACCTTTTTTTGGAGAACAAAATTTCCCCTTCCCTTTACTTGTACCTTTGATTCTATCTCCTTCAGAATTTTGGGTACTGGCTCTTTCCCTGCCTCATCTTTAAAAACAAACCAAAAAAAAACCACTTTCACTTGATAATTGCTACCCTCTCAAGCTATCATCCTGTTTTTCCCCTCTCTTTTGTAGCCAAAACTCAAATGCTATAATGGATCTGTTTTTTCTCACTGATCAAGTGTTGCCTTTGGCAAGTCATCCTGCCTTTGTCACTACAGACTCAGTCAATAAGCATTTTATGAAGTAGCTCCCCTGTGCTAGGTACTATGCTTAAGCTTGAGGATACAGATACAGTGGAGGAGACAACATAGTGTGCATGTGAGTATAAATAGAACATATGGTGGATTTTCTTTATTCATACATTAACCTGGCCAGAAGTTTTCTCAGTAAGATGGCCTAAAAAAATTTGTCTATACTTGAGAGTCTATTTCCTTTACAATTTGGCTTCCAGTTCTACCATTAGATTAAAACTGCTTTCTTCAAGGTTAGTAACTTTTTAATTACTAAATTCATTGATCACAGAGCATTTGAGCCTGTTGACCATCAGTTTTTTATTACTCTCCCTTGCTCAAAAAGCTTCAGTGGCCCCCAAGTTTAAAAAAATATCAATTCTTATGTTTGACATTTATCATTTCAGGTTTATTTCATATCAACCCCACTTGCATATCTCTATTTTAGCTAAAAACCCACTTCTTCCCTGTACAAGATATTCTATCTCATAACCTGTTTTTCCTCTTCATCTCCTCTTATTGAAAATCCTAATTTCATTCAAGCCTCAAGTTCCACCTTATGTGGGGAACTTTCTTGCTCTTTGCCTCCCCTACATTACTTTGTATTTGTATTGTGTATGTACTGTATATATGATGTTGATTTCTCTGCTCCTCTGCCACAAAAACATACTAATGGAAGATCCTTGAGGGCAGGGATCATTTTTTCATTTTGTCTTTGAATCTATCCAATAATGCCTGGTGCCACTGGCACTAGGCTAATATATACTAATTGAATCAGATCTTTTACAGTTTAAATCTTTTGAAATTATTCTGAAGCACAGAGTCAGGTATATGCCAGCAACTTCCTTATCTCCATTCTCTAACCCTTGAACATTTGAAATGCTGACTTGGCCTTCTCCATAGCTTGTAAGCATTCTCAGTAGGTAATTTCAATACCATTTTGGATTGAAGGGTTTGAGTCTTCTGTAGATTGAGAACTGGTGGTCCTAAAGTGATCAGTAGGTTAGTCTATCATCATCTACTTGTTGAAGGGCCAGTGAAATAATTTTTAAAACACCAAAATTTCTATCAGTTTTGTAATTCAGATGCATAAATATACAGGTAGGTAAGCCAGAAAGTTTTATAGGCTTAATCAGTCAGTCAGTATTTATTTAAGCCTCTTTTGAGCTATGTTCATCATAAACTCATCTAGAGTTGATTTGTATCTTCATTGCACTTCAGGTTTAATTCTATTTATGTAAAATTTATAAAAGTTCATTGAAAACTCACTTTTTTCAAAATGGGGTAATTATGTGTATGAGTATATTCATGTGTGAATGCATGCATACATGTGTATGAAATTAAACAAATAGGAAAGTGTGTCATCTCCAAAGAGGTTGAAAAATCAGTTTTTTATACTAGAGTTTTTGACTGCTCTTAAAATTATAATCTTAGAAGCCTAGAATTAAAGTATACCATAGAGACTACCTAGGCTACATTCCTTCTTAAACATACCCAACTTTACTGATCCATCTTCATGTAAGTGAGATGATCATTTTCAATTCTAATGGTTATTACTTAATTTTTAAAAAGATTTTATTTATTTAAGGCAGTGGGGTTAAGTGACTTGCCCAAGGCCACACAGCTAGGTAATTATTAAGTATCTTAAGTCCAGATTTGAACTCAGGCCCTTCTGACTCCAGGGCCAGTGCTTTATCTACTGTGCCACCTAGCTACCTTATATTACTACTTTATATAGCTCTGAAATTTTCCTCATTGAAACTCACTGAATGATCTGCGTTACTAATTGAATTTAACTTGGCAGCATGCATATTATCATACTAAGATTTATTTGTGTAGAATAGAGTTATAAGTTGCACAAAAATATATTGAACTTGGAATCCCCCTGCTTTCTGAAGTAAAATTTCATTGCTTAAAAGCATACCATTTGAAGCAGATTTGTTTTCTATTTATCAATTAAATGTCAGATTTAAAACTCTCGCAGTTTGTAGTAGCTTAGTAATGGAAAGAGAAAAAAAATGATTGTTATAGTGGAGGATGTTTTATAATTCTTTAAAAATAAAATTAGGCCTTGCATTGATGAAGACTTGGATAAAAATATTTATGCATTAAAATTTGTGTAAAATACATAACTGTAATATTATCATCTTAGCTGAAGGGCACCATTTGGAAATTATCAGATCTCTGCTGTTGAGGACATTAAACTAAAATGACTTGTGCTTCAGCGTGAGCATGAGTCAGAAAGCTTTTGAGTTTACTGCTAAAGTCACATGGGATAAATTAGCTTTAACCCAAAATAAAAAAAAATAAAAAAGTTTCTGGAAAGTTCAATTGAAGATGGCCTTATGCATAAGCAAAATATCAAAGTGAAGATGGGAAGCCTTGTTGGGAAAATTGAACATGTGGAAGATTAAAAGCAAGTTTGGAAAGATATATTGAAGAAAATGAGTATGCTAAAAAAAATGTCTCTTGAATTACATAGTAATTTGATATATTTTAGTGTAATAGAAAATGGCAAGATTTAGAATAAAAATATCTGGGTTCAATTCCCTGTCTTGCTTCCTGTGTGACCTTGGACAAGTAATTTGTTTACACTTCAATTTCTTTATAAAATGAAGGGGGGGTGCAGCTAGGTGGCGCAGTGGATAAAGCACCGGCCCTGGAGTCAGGAGTACCTGTGTTCAAATCTGGTCTCAGACACTTAATAATTACCTAGCTGTGTGGCCTTGGGCAAGCCACTTAACCCCATTGCCTAGCAAAAACAAAAAACAAAAACAAAAAACAAAAACATAAAATGAAATGGGGAGAAATGCACTAGATATTCTCCAGGTTCATTTCATACATGGCAATAAGATTGCCCCCGTACATTCTTATTTAAAATTTCAAGATCCATAGCTGTGAAGGAAAGAAGGACTGGAGAAACTTGTGGGGACCTGACAAGTTGTTAGGGAAATATATAACCTATTGAATGGCCTAAGATAGGATTTGGATCTCTACTTGTGAATTTTTTTCCCAAGAGTTTGGAAGAAGGCTCTAAGGATCGATCAGTGGGTGGTGCTGTGATGATTTCACAGAGTTCGCAGTTGTAAAGCTGGGACTCTCGGTTATTCTGAAATCTGTCTAATTAGGGTATAGTTTTCTTCCTCTTGTGGGATTTAACAAACCTCCATTGGAAATTAAAAGTGGAAAGAACTGTTATTGAATTAGGCACACTGTCTAGCAAAAAAGTTTTATTACTTACTATCCAATGAATCTTTAGATTGTTTAACCTCTCTGGTCCTGTGATGATGATGATGATTTGTATCTATCATTCTCAAAGAAGACCAAGACATCAGGGAGGTGATGCCATGACAAGCAGGTAAATTGTGTTTTAGTGAGGGGGAGGGACTGTGCTAGGTCATCAACCTCACTTATTCCTCCAGACTCATTTAAATCCAGTGACCAGACATGAGTGAGAACACCTGGAGTTTGGCCCTGGATAAACCACAAGGCAATCAGAGACTTACCTAAAGTCACACAGCTAGTAAGTGTCTGGAGTCACTTGAACTCAGGTACTCCCGGCTCTAAGGCCAGTGCTCTATCCATTGTGCCACCTAGCTGAAAAATGAGGACAATGGCTTTGTAAAATTGCTTTTTGCTATAAATCTGATTATTTGGTGAGCTATCATAAGGAATGGGGAGAGGGGTGCAAAAGATAAGACTATGGAATAGGAACTTAAGCTTTGAGTTGGAATGGTGGGTGAGTATTGGTGTAACCAGTTCTTACCTGTTTTATCTATTTTATCATTTTAAGTCCTCTTATGTATAAACTTATTGTGCTGAGCATTATAAAAGTATAAAACATAGTCCCAGAGTCTTCAGGAACTTAGAGAATTTAGTTGGGAAAACATGAACAAATAACTGCATTAAAATGTCATGTGTGATACCTTATATGAGGGAACTAGAGAGGGGAAAAAAAATCACTGGTAGCAGTATTGATCAGGAAAGACTTAATGGGAGAGGTGGGCTTTGAATAGTTGTAAAAGCCTGTGGGTAAGGGCAGCTGGATGATGCAGTAGATAGAGCACTGGCCTTGGAATCAGGAGGATGAGAGTTTGAATCCAGCCTCTGACATTCACTAGCTGTGTGACCTTGGGGAAGTTACTTAACCCTGACTGTCTCCCATCCAGGATCATCTCCAGGCATCTTGATTCACATCTGGCTCCTGGATCCAAGTGGCTCTTGAGGAGAAAGCGTGGCTGGTAATCTTGCATAGCATTCTCTCACTCAAATTCAATTTATGTGCAATGTCATGGCTTCACTTCTCTGATGATGTAGTCCTCTTCAAGAATGAAGGACAAACATTATTATTATTATTATTAAAAGTCAGTGGGTGGGGGCGGCTAGGAGGTGTAGTGGATAAAGCACCAGCCTTGGAGTCAGGAGTTACTTGGGTTCAAATCCAGTCTCAGACATTAAATAATTACCTGGCTGTGTGGCCTTGGGCAAGCCATTTAACCCCATTTGCCTTGCAAAAAAAAAAAGTCAGTGGTTTTGATTGTGATAGGAAGAGGTGTAAGTCAAGTGGACATTTATAGTGAGCAGTATAAAATGCAAGGCCATTTTAACTAGAATGAGGGTTTAGGTAGGTCAGTTGGGGGGGGGGGGGTGTAAGACCAAAAAAGTAAACTACAACTAGATTGTGAGAGATTTTTAAATAACAGCCTAAAAAGGATGGAAGGTCAAATTGTGGGGTTAATACTTCCTTCCACAAGTATTAACCCCACAATTTGACCTTCCATCCTTTTTTATGTTATCTTCCTACCAAGACAAATTGGCCACCTTCTTTGATATACACACAGAGTATTCCAGCTCCCGGTTCAGGGCTTTTGCCTGGATGTCTCCTATTACTGAAATGTTCTTTGATTCTTACTAAATTCCATTTTCTTCAAGGCTCATCTCATTGACTACCTTCTAAGTAAAAGCTTTTTTTCACATTCTGTCTTCCTCTCTCTTAAGAGTATACTGCTCATCCTACCCTGAAATATTTTCTGTCTACACACCAAGATAAGTATGTGTTGTCTCCCCTGGCCGGATTGCAAGCTCTTCTTGGGCAGAAACCATCTTACTTGAATCTTTATAACCTCATTGCCAATACTTGTCAATTTATTAATTAGTTGATATAGAGTTAAGACTTTTATAATATAGTTAATAGGGACCCACTGAAGATTTTTGAGCAGAAGGTGAATGTCTTGAATATTTGTTGAATGAATGAATTATTTTTTTAAAAAGTATGTGGGGAAGAGAGATTTCATTATTTTTTTAAGATATGTGGAGAAAGGAGAGTACCAAGAGAAGAGAGGCTAAAAACTCAGAAGGTTGTCTTGGTGAATAAAGGTCCAAGTCTAAAGTGGTGTTAATGAGAATGGACCAAGAGGGGAGAGATGGTGCAAATAAAAGATACAAGGCTATCTGACAGAATATGGGGTCCATGGATAAGTTAAAAGATACCACCAGGGTTTGAAGCTTAGGTGACTAAAAATTACCATTATCAGAAATAGGAAAGTTAGGAAGAGAGAAGATAAGGCTAATTTTTTAAGTAATTGAACATTTAGGTGGGAACTACAGCTTTGGTAAAAGCTAAAAAAACAGTATTTTGAATTCTCCTATATAGAGATGGTACTTGAGGGTATGAACCTTACAATGGAGAAAGTATATAGACTAATAGCAGACAGAACCTTGGGACATTGCTTTATGTGCTGATGATCTCAAGTAGCCATGCTACATAGTGAGGCATCTGTTGAGGTATCAGTCTTGCAATTTGCTCTAGTACAAAGCAATTTGAGCAATTTTTAACAATTCATATTTGTATAATCACTTTAAGGCTTGCAAAGTACTTTCCTCAAAAGATTGGCAGTACTTGTAGGTACCATTCTAAGTGAGTGAAAAATTGTAATATTTTTAATTTTGTAGATCGACTGAACAAGAACTGCATCATTCTTTTTTAAAACTTCTCAATTGTTTTATAATTTAATTTTATGATTCACTAATTTGATGAGAGCATGGTGCTAGTAAGGCCAAAGTCACAGGTTCTTTAGCTAGAGAAATAGCCACAAATTACACATACTCCAACTGTAAGCAAAGCCATCGAGCTTGCTTGGTGCTAGCGATTCAGCACAATTCTGTTAGAACTGCTTGGCAAACATCTTAGCAGAATTTCTGTGAATAGGTAGGCAGAATTTTCATATGCAAAGAACAGTATATGTATTACAGAAAGTAACATGGGATATATTTTTACCTTAAAGCACTTTTTAAAATAAATTTTACATTGATAGTGGATAGTGGACAGAGCACTGAATTTGAAGGCCAGGAACCTGGGTTCTGAGTTTTGCTCTTACTTCCTTGAGACATTGATGTAGCATGAAATAGTAGGAAAAAGTCAGGAGACCTAGCCTGTCATAACCAGATCTCAATTCCTCATCTTTTAAAAAGAGGGCATTGGGCTGAGCAAGATGAGCAGAACCAGAAGAACATTGTTACACCCTAAAGGCAACATGGGGGTGATGATCAACAATAATGAACTTACTCATTCCATCAGTGCAACAATCAGGCACAATTTTGGGGTCTCTGTGATGGAGAATACCTTCTGTATCCAGAGAAAGAATTGTGGAGTTTAAACAAAGACCAAAGACTGTTACCTTTAATTAACAAAAAAAACTCTGCTATCATTATGTAATTGTGCTATCTCTTATACTTTATTTTTTTCTTTAAGGATGTGATGTCTCTCATCACATTCAACTTATATCAATGTATACCACGGAAACAATGCAAAGACTAACTGCATGCCTTCTGTGGGGGGTGGGGGGTAGGGGGAGGGAAGCGAGATTAGGGGGAAAATTGTAAAATTCAAAATAAATGAATTTTTTAAAGGAGGGGGCATTGAAATCAGTGACCTCTAAAAGTCTCTATGATCCTGTGATTCTCTCACAGGAAGGATTTCAACTAGATGTCTTAAGATTCTTTCTATAGTGCTATGACACTATGAATGCTAGGATTCTGTTTCCTAAAATGAGGGATGGCTTAGGGGACTATTCAAAAACAAAATAAAAATTAACATTGCTTCCTTGGATCTGTATTTTCATTTTTTCCTTTATTCCAAAACTCTTAACTAAATATCTAGATATAATTCTGGACATTTAAAGAAAGAACAAGATTGGTCAATGTGCACTTCTCACTTTGTTCAAAATTAGTTGTATTTTTATTTCATAAACTGATTGGTTTAGATAATTTTCCTCATAAGAATAATGTTTTAAGTGGTGATTTAAGTTCTCAGGCTAACCAATATTAAAGCTGAAAACAGTGGAGTAAAGAAACCAGGGAGCTACCAGTCTTAAGAATTAAATAGGGGTCAGCTAGGTGGCTCAGTGAATAGAGAGCACCGGCCCTGGAGTCAGGAGGACCTGAGTTCAAATTCAGCTTCAGGCACTTAATAATTCCCCTAGCTGTGTGGCCTTGGACAAGCCACTTAACTCCATTGCCTTGCAAAAAAACCCTTAAAAAAATTAAAAATAGGTGAAATATTACTTTTTCCATTGTGATTGCTAGTGCACAAAGAAAAGACATTTAATTAAAGGAGTAAACAAGATAGTAGATATCCCCATTTGTGGCGATCTGAAAAAGACCTGAAGAGCTTGAAATTCTAGAGCTTGAAAAAATTTTCCTCTGACTTCCCTTTAAAATTCTGTGACTTTTCCTTGGAGCTGTATCAGTAACATAACTTTTATTATATGTAATAGAGAAATTAACTCTAGAGTTTTTCAGTTTTCCCCTGCAAAAAAGAAGTGCATTATAGACTTTAAAGACATTGCATTTTGAATTAAAGATTATCTGGAGTAAAATAAATCAGTATTGAGGGGAAAAGGCAGAAGATAAATTAATCTTTTTTCAATCTTGATTATGATAAATTTTGTCTTGTATTTAATATAATGTAGGTAACATGTAATGTTATATAATTCCCATGACAGTTCCTTCAGGCCATCACATGGATTAAAGGGAGGGGGAAGAAGAATGCAAATTTCCAATTTCCTAATTGCTTTTTGCCTCATTCTGACCCAAGTTATTGTCAGTGGCATTTTAAAGTGTCTCTCAACATCCCAGAAGTTAACTGTGCTTGCTAGCATACAACTTTGGCTAACTGAGGAAACTCATAAACCTCTTTTCAGAATAATGTTTTAGATGTATAAAATAAGCTGCATAGGATTAAAAAGGAAACCAGTTGTATTGAAATAGTTATGAAAATATTTTTAAAACTTCACAGACAACTACTCTAGTAGAAATGTGGGTAGTTCATTCCTATCTTTTTCACCAAATTTGTCTTTGCTGCATGTAGCACTGCCTTCAAAAGCACCCACATCTCTGCTAGGTGAGATCCGCCATGGCTCACCAGACCATCCTACGACTCTCTATGGAGTGAGTCATAGGATTATAGTGCCAAAAGAAGCACTTTGCATATCATCAAATGAGTACCTTCATTGGCTAGATAAAGAAAAGATATTCAGTGACATGCCGGGGTTTGCATAGAATCAGAATTTGAAACCCAGGTTCTCTAACTTTATATCCATTGCTCATTTCAGTATCCCAAGTTGCTGCCATTTACTTTGTATTTGTTTGTTATACGTATGAATTCTTTTGAGAGAATGTAAGCTCCTTGAGAAGAGGATTTTTGTCTTTTTGTAGCCATAGCATCCAATAACAGTTTGTGGTTGTTAACAAACACAAAATTGGAGGTATCTTAAAACTGTAACATATTCAAATAAAGTTTTTAAAAGTGATAACTTGAAATAACAGCCTGAAATCATTTAAATTACAAAACTATGTACTAACCTACAGATTTGCCACTATCAGCTAGTTGTATTCTATGAGTACAGTCATACAAGAAAAAAAAACTAAACTAATTTTAATGGAAAAAATTGGAAATCCATAATTATTGTGTTCTTGTTTTTGTTTCCTTAGGTCACCCCAAGAGCAGAGACCCCTATAAATAGTGTTGGTAACAGTTTGGAAAATGCACTACATACATCAGCACATTCCATTGAGGAGTCTTTACCCAAGAGGCCTTCAGGAAAACACTCTAAAGGTGAGTACTAAACTGCAGACTTAGAAGGTAAATGTTTTTTGTTCTTCAGACCTTTCAGTCGTCTTCAATGCCTCTGTCCCCTTTTGGGTTTTTCTTGGCAAAGATTGCAGTAATTTATAGGTTACAAATATTTTCTTCTCCCTTTACAGATGAGGAAATAGAACAAAGCAGAATGAAGTGACTTGCTCAGGCTCGTAAAGGCCTGATTTGAATTCGCGAAGATAAGTCTTACTGAATCTAGGCCTGGCACTTTTACCCACTTTAGCCTGCCCCAAGGTGGAAGTTTACTTCATGTAAATAATTTTTCACCAAATAACTAAATGTTTCCAAAACTGTTAACTCTGGTACCTCTTTTAAACTCTGTATTATATTTAGTAGACCTAGGGGGAGCAGTGAATAGATCACTAGCAAGTTCAGTTCTAACCTCAGTCACTTACTAGTTGTGTGACCTTTAGCAAAAATTCTTATTGCCTCAAATCCAGGCCATCTCCAGTTGTCCTTATTGTAGCTGACCACTGGACACAGATGACTCTGGAGGAGAAACCGAGACTGGTGACTTAGCAGAGCAGCCCCTCACTCAAATCCAGTTAACTTCCTTGTCATGACATTATCTTGTCATTGTCTTCTTCAAGAATGAGGGACAAATATTATTAGCTTTTTATTTTTAAGTTTTTGCAAGGCAATAGCGTTAAGTGGCTTGCCCAAGACCACACAGCTAGGTAATTATTAAGTGTCTGAGGTCAAATTTGAACTCAGGTACTCCTGACTCCAGGGCTGGTGCTTTATCCACTGTGCCACCTAGCTGCCCCTGTAATTAGCTTTTTTTTAAATAATGGAAATCAGCAAAATTAAAAGCAGAACTCGTTTTATGAATGGCTTTGTGGAAAAAATAGAGAATTACCTGAGTGAGGGGCCTTTGTTGTATAGAACTAAGTAAGTTTTAAGTTTCAGATATAAAGAATAACAATTATCCAACATAATTGGTGGGTTCAGCAAAAACCATGAGGATACTCTGTAAGGGGTTTCTTTAATCATTGACATATTTTTGAAATCCCTTAAAGGGGATGAACTTGAAGAGTCATTTTCTCAGATATTTGTGGAGAACCCAATCCTCTACAGGGATTTATATAGCCAAAAATAAACATAACCATAGAAGCTAGGTATCTAGGTGACTCAATACATGTCATTAGACAGCTGGACTCTGAATTCAGACTCAGCCTCAAATATTTCTTAGCTGTATAACCCAAGAGAAATCATGTAATTTTTTGCCTGCCTCATTTGCTTTATCTGTAAAATGGGGATAATGGACTGTACATCATGGGTGTGGGGTAGATGATATTTATAAAGTACTTTTTAAAACTTAACAGTTATCATTTTTATGGTACTATATATTATTCCTATCATCATCATCATTATTGGAAATAATTTTTCCTACTCAATACAACCTTATGGATAGAACAATGAATCACTCACCCTAAAAAATTTGTTTGTTTGATGATCTCCACCATGATACTGTTCAGTCATGCCTTAGTCTTTGTAACTCCATGGACCTATATTCTCCATAAGGTTTTCTTGGTATTGTTACTGGAGGGGCTTGCCATTTCCTCCTTCTATGGACTAAGGCAAACATTAAATGACTTGCCCAGGGGCACACAGCTAGTAAGTGTCAAAAGGCAGAATTTGAACTTGGGTTTTCCTGACTTCAGGCTCAGTATTCTATTCACTGAGCCATCTAGCTGCCTCAGGATCTTCACAGACCTCTTCTTAAATTTGCAGCCCTACATTATCGTCTAATATAAGGTCCTTATCCAAATCCCAGTTTGGATGACTCGTCTCACTTTAGAAATAGTTTCACATCTCAGTCCTATCTCAGGGTAGTTTTCTCATTCTGGATATATTTGCTGGAAGTTGTAGATCTGATTCAGGCTAGTGCTGTGGTAGTTAGGATTGAAATTAGAACCATCTGGTATTTGTGGGACATTTACTAATAAACAAAAGGAAATTTACTTAATAGTAGCAAAGAAAGAATATTAAATAAGGATATTGAGGGAGGAGATGGCCTTAATTCAGTTGATGTAACCCCTGCCTCTGTTCCTGGTGGCAGTATGATGATCAAACATCTTATCTCTACTGGAATACATGCAGTATATATGCTCATACACATTAACAGCCTGAACTTGAGTCCCCTGAGTCAATTAAGTCTTTGTTTGTTTATTTATGGCAATGGGGTTAAGTGACTTGCCCAAGGTCACACAGCTAGGCAATTGTCTGAGGCTGAATTTGAACTTGGGTTCTCCTAACTCAAGGGTCAATGCTTTATCTACTGAACCACCTAGCTGCCCCTGATTAAGTCTTAAAAGATAGTTTCAATAACCTTGAAGTAAAAACTAATCTGACCCGAGTGGATTTAGGATTTCTTTTGTTTTTTCTTTTCCCCTATTATATTCTGCCATTAGAACTCATGTCTTATAGATCCTTAACTATCCTTCCAATTGTTGCTTATCTATCAAAACATATCCTTTTTTACATAGAACATGACTATCTAGATTTTCTTAGTCAACATTTTGATTTATTATTTGTCCCTGCCTGTAGTAGAGTTTAGTCCATTATTGGATTTAAAAACTTTGATAAATGATGGAATTCAAGTGGAGAACTTAATTGGATTGTGTCTACTCTAATTTACATTTGATATTTGTTTTTCAGTTTTTAATTATAGTCAATAAACATGAAATAACTACCACATGCTTGGCACTGTGATAAGCACCTAGGGATACAAAGAGCTCACTGTCTAATGGAGGAAGAAAACATATCAAAAGATGCTGAATGGGGTGGGAAAGAAGAAGGGTTCTCAGTTCAGGGACATGTTGAAGTCCAGAGGAGTGCACCCTAATAGAAAATGAAGAGTTGGTTACCCTGGTCACTCTCCTTAGAGGATTTGTGAAGAATTCTGCACTGTCCCTCCTTCAATGAGAAAAAAAGGAGAAAGGGAAGGCTTCCAGAGGCAGAGAGTACTGACTAGATAAGATTTTCAAGGTTAGTATGATGAAGGATGAAGTCTAGAGAGTATTATGCTATCCAGAGGACTGCAACCTTGTGGGAAATGAGTAGTGAACTGTTCTTCAGATTTGTTCTTTCTCTAGATTAGGTATTTTCTCCACTAAAATGGTTGCTTACAATGAACTTTATTAAAATAGATAGCATTGTACCAAAAGGACATACAATTCGCTCATAATTAAACACACTAATGAAGAAAGATGTAGATGATCCCAACAAAAATTTTTTTTTTTACTCTGAAATGTGTTTTTATTTTTATATTTGAATGTGGGTGTTTTGGGGGTTTTTTTTTGTTGTTGTTGTTGTTGTTGTTTTTTGCAAGGCAGTGGCTTGCCCATGGCCACACAGCTAAGTAATTATTAAGTGTCTGAGACCGGATTTGAATTCGGGTACTCCTGACTCCAGAGCTAGTGCTGTATCCATTGAGCCACCCTAGCCACCTCTGTGGGTGTGTTTTGATTAGGAATTTAACTTTAAATAAATAGAAAATGTTAAAAATGTGGAAAGAGGATTGGGTTTGTAATTAATTGAAAAATTTAAATTTTGCATCTTTTTTTTAGCTTTTTCAAGGCAATGGGGTTAAGTGCTCTATTCACTGCGCCACCTAGCCACCCCAATTTTGCATCTTTTCTGCAACACTTATATCATTTGGTAACATGGAAATCTTGAATGTGACTGGGGCTTTAAAAACTTAATGATCCCAAGAGTAACCAACATTATCCCCTGTGCAAGTGAACTGGATGCTAAAAAACATTGTGCTTTTTCCATCTTGGTGTAATAGTGGATCTTTTTATTTTTTTCTGCTTTAAATCACTTCATTGACTAAAACAAAATTTAGAATCTCTGAAGTCCTTCATTGTTTGTTAGCATCTACTCACACCCACCATGTACCTACTGTCCTTTGTATGATACTTCTCTTTAGTTTTTCAGAGGCAGTAGGAAGTAGTGTTATATGTTTCACTATCATATTGTAGTACTGGTAGAATGTTAATATTGAAAAGATGGACATTTTTTCATGGAAACTCATGATCAGTAAAACAGCTTTACAATATCCAGAAGCAACAAACCCTTTTGTTTCAAGACTGTGCTCAACCTGTTGTCAAATCTATTGTTTGGCCTAGATACACATAATGTTAAATAACTTCTTATGAGATGCGTCTGTATAGAATGTATTTTGACATCTCAACGGTAAATATTCCTCGTCCATTTTGATCTTTCCTTTGTGGATGGACAACTCCTTTGAGTGGTTACTGATCTCTTCTAGGGATGTTTGCTGTGCTTTTAAGTTTTGATGAGAGTCAGCACAGTGTTAAGCAGGAGGGTCTGATGGACCCCATTATTCACAAGATACCTCAAATGGTTAATCAGGGACGGCTAGGTGGTGCAGTGGATAGAGCACCAGCACTGGAGTCAGGAAGACCTGAGTTCAAATTCAACCTCAAACAACTTAATAATTACCTTACTGTGTGATCTTGGGAAATTCACTTTAACCCCATTGCCTTTCAAAAAAAAAATGTTTAGTCAATAAGACACTTTACATGATTACATCTTATATTTTCTATATCTTTAAATTGTGGAATATCAGTTGAAGGCACCAGCTAGTTTCTTGTTAATACTCTCAATTTATGTAGAGATGACTCTCGTAAGGAGTAGGCATAGAGGTTGTTATTACTGATATTCTTTCACTCACTTCTTTTCAGTATTATTAAGATCTTAGATTTTTTCCCCCATGCTTTTGTATCTTTCCTTCATTCAGTTACCTGGTAAATTAGTCCCTTAATATTCTCATAATTATATAATTTCCAGCAAGGATCTTCCCTGTTCATGCTTTTGGTTCAGGCTAGCTGAATCTCTTATTTTTATTCCATCTAATCCTGTTTCTTACAACAGGTTCTTAACCTTGAAACTTGTATGAGAAAAAAATTTACTTCTTTATTTTTACTAACTTCTAATGGAAATTTATTCTTTTACTTTAGTTATTTAAAAGCATCATTCTGAGAATTAATCCATGAAGTTGATCAGTCTTTTGAAGGGTGTCCATGATACAAAAAAGGTGAAGAACTCCTGTAACTTAGGGTTTGTGATGTTAGGTCCCAACTATGTTAGATCCACTATCTTTTTTTTATGGAAATAGAATTTGAAATCTTCCATTTTCCTTGCTTATTGTCCTTCCATTTTCACTCTTAAGTGCTCTTGTGATGACTTTACCTTCTTGGATATCTTTGCCGAGCTTTCTTTAAATTGATTCTACTTTCCGCTACTCTGCTTTATTAATGTTATTGCTATAATCATCCATCATTCTTCTCTTATAGAAAAGATTTTTATTTTTAACCTAGTGATACTTTTGGCAGCCACCTCTTTTTTGAAAAGTAAGTTGAATGTTTGCTAAGGTGCTTTCTGGGATCTTTAGACTTTCAGTAAAACAGCTCCTGTGGAGAAGGGGCTAGCCATCCCTACCAGCTTGTTGGTCACTGCTGAACAAAGGCAACCTACAAGCAAGTCTCATTGAAGCAATAAGCAAGACCACCTTAGGGAGAGATAGGCAGCATGGGGCCCAGCAAGGTAAACTTTCACCACCACCTTGACAACCTTCTTACCTCAGGCTCTGATAGAGACAGCCTAGGACCCCGAGCCCAAGAGTCCAGGAAAATAGTTGGATTTCCACCCAGAGTTATCAGTCCTTATCATGGGAAAGATCCTCTTGAGTAGGCAAACTGGCAATTGTTCCTTCAGGGACTGTAGCTGTTACAATTCCTGAAGACCAAGAAAAGAAAAGATAGTTGTGGCCATCGAAGTCCTTGAATGCTGTCAGATGGTTCAACATCAGAAATTGATTTTTGTCAGTGAAGTAATGATTTAAAAAGAGGCATCACCATCTCTTGTAGCTGAAATCTTCCATTTGTGTTGGATTTGTCACTAGAATCTGTGCTCCTTAATATGGAAATCTAGGTTATACACGATCAGCTTGACTGTACAGGTGTGACCTAGATCATATTACTCTGTCATAAGGAAGGAAACAGAAAAATGTGGAACTCAAAAGTTTATAGGAAATGAATGTTGAAATCTATCATTACATGAAATTGGGGGAAAAAAAAGAAAAATTTAAATAAAAAAAAGAATTTGAGCTCCTTTAGAGCAAGGGACTTGTTTTACTTTCTCTTTGTCTCCCTGGGATCTAGCACAAAGTTTTGTACACAGTAAATGTTTTATTCATTTGTTCCTTATTGGGGCAGTTAGTTTACACATTTTATTCTCAGTGAAATCAGGATCATGTCAGTGTTCTTTTTTGTTCTCCATCTAAATTAGAAGTGTGATTTAAAATTATGAAGTCCACATAAAGCAAAATCTAAAGTCCATAATGTTGATGAATTTCTCATTTATAATATTTTGTATTAAGCTTAATTGTTAGTGGAATAGAAACAAACAACAGATGACAAATACCACATGTCTCCTCTTTGTCACTTCCCAAGTTATTTAAAGTTTTCCTGCAGTTTGACTTTGTTTTCATGTAAACTTTAAAAAATCATTTTAGAGGGGCAACTAGTAGTGTAGTGGGATAGAATATCAGCCCGGGAGTCAGGAAAACCTGAGTTGAAATATGGCCTCGGACACTTAATAATTGCCTAGCTGTGTGATCTTGGGCAGGTCACTTAACCCCATTGCCTTAAATTAAAAAAAAAGAAATTCTTTTTTATACCATCACATAGCACAGACTAGAGAGATTCTTAACCTTTCTAGTGTTTTGTTTTGTCTTTTGTAAGGCAATGGGGTTAAGTGACCTGCCCAAGGTCACACAAGTATGTGGCTGAGACTGGATTTGAATTCAGGTCCTCCTAATTTCAGGCTCTATCCACTGTGCTACCAAGTTGCCTCATTTATTTTACTAGTATTGATAATTTTCTGCCCTTGTGGTACTTTATATTAAATTAACTTATTGTAACATGAATTATAAAAAGTCATGGAATTTTTAAAGCTTAATGAGACCTTGGAGAGAGATCATTTTGTTTTTCATTTGAACAAGCTAAATCTCACTAGGAAAGTGACTTCCTCATGGTTATAACAGGCTAAAGACAGACCCAAGAATCTAACTCTGATCCCAAGTTTCTTATTCTTTCTACTCCATCATGATAGCTCTGTTTAAGTATATAAACAAATCTGTTTCTAACTCTCAAAATGTTTTAGTTTTGAGTTGCTTCTGGAGAAGGGGGGGGAAGGAAGGGAATAGAATTGCTTTTTTCCTATATTTGGTATTTCTTTCATTTTCTCAGACTTCTTAAATTTTAATTTTACAAATTATAACCAATTTTGTGAGGTTCTGGACTGAATGAGGTGATTGTGGTGGGATTTCTTGATCATTATTCTACTGGTGGCCTTTCTAGAATTTTACTAGAATATATTCATGGAAGAACGGGGCAGCTCTATAAGTTTGCTTGTCCTCAGATTCGAGTCCTACCTCATATATTAACTATCTGTTTGATCCTGAGCAAATCGGTTAACTTTTCTGTGCTTCAGTTTCCTCATAAAATGAGAGGATTGAACTCAATGACTTCTAAGCACTTTTCCAATTTTAAATCTATGATCCTATAAACATTAACCACAGTGCAGGGATTCCTTCAAGAAAATTTATCTTTTCATTTGTTTTAAGACTTTTCCTCCATATTCGTGCCAGGATTGACTATAGCAGAAAAATAGCTTAGAAGCATTCAACAACTTCAGGATAAGAAGAGTTCCACTGTATACTAATAATTGTATTGAGTATCATAACCCAAATAAAGTAGCTCGAATTTGCTTTGATCTGCTGGACAGATTAGGAGAGCCCTAGATTGAAAGTAGCTGCATTTGAAATGCAGAAAAAACAAATGAGAAATAGATAAATATTCCGTGAGTACTATTTCTCTACCCTATTTCCTGCAATGGTAGTGGTAGTAATTAGTTCTTTAAAAAAAAAAACTGCTTTTTGCATGCTGAAAAAAAGCATAAAATCCCCACTCAGTCAATATGAATTACTGAAATCCAAATCTTTTTTTAAAAAAGAAACTTCAGTGTTTTAACATACAAACTTGTCTGTATATTCAAGCTGAGTTATTAAATTTATCTAATAAGGGGGTTCTTAAAAGACATAATAAACAGGAATGTATAATAAATTAAAAGATAATATTTGAAAATTATTTTATCTTCTGTTTAATCTTTCTAGAGAGTCTTTTTTAAAAGTAATAATAATTCAATGGAGGAAATAATTGGGTTTATAAACAATATACCCATAATAGGCATATACTTGACTAATAGCTAACAAAATTCTCTTCCTGTTAATGTAATATTCTTAAGAAGGCACAAACCATTGAGTCAGCAAAATCTAGGCTTATCTAGTTAACAGTATCTTTCCTTTATTTTTTTTTCTAATTAGATGTAAAAGCAATGTTTACATTCATTTTTTAAAAATTTTGGGATCCTTCCCTCTCCTCCCTCCCAAATGAGGAGGCAAACAATTTGATATAGGTTTTACATGTATATTCATGCAAAACATATTTCCATATTAGCTACGTTGTGAAAGACAGCACTCATCAAAGGAAAAAGGAGTGCTTCCACTGCATTCATATTCCCGTCATTTTTTTTATCATAAATCCTTCAGAATTGTCTTGAGAATAGCTAAGTCATTCATAGTTGATCATTATTATAATATTGCTGTTACTGTGCACAATGATCTCCTGGTTCCACTCACTTTGTTTTTCATCAGTTCATGTAAGACAGGTTTTTCTAAAAAAGCATCCTGCTCATCATTTCTTAGAGCAAAATAATATTCTATCACAATCACATACCACAGCTTATCCAGCCATTCCCTAATTGATGAGTATCCACTTAATGTCCAATACTTTGCCTTCACAAAAAGAGCTACTATAAATATTTTTGCATATTTGGGTTCTTTTTCTTTTTCTTTTATTTTTTAATCTTTCTGTAATTGAGGCCTAGTAGTGGTATTTCTGGGTCAAAGGGTATGTGCAATTTTTATAGCTTTTTGGACATAGTTCCAAATTGCTCTCCAAAAATGGGTAGATCAGTTCACAACTCTATCAGTAGTTCATTAGTGTCCCAGTTTTCCTACATCCCCTCCAACATTTGTCATTTTCCTTTCATTTTCATACCAGCCTATCCTGATAGGTAAGGTAGCACTTTATAGTTGTTTTAATTTGCATTTCTCTAATCAAAAGTGATTCAGAGCTTTTCTTTATATAATTTGCTTTGCTTTTGAAAATTGCTTCATTTGACCATTTATCAATTGGAGAATAACTTGTGATCCTTATACATTTGATTCTGTTCTCTGTAATTTTGAGAAATTAAACCTTTATCAGAGAAACTTGCTATCTAAAAATTCCCCCCCCAGTTTTCTGCTTTTTTTCTAATTTTGATTAGTTTAAGCAAAATCTTTTGAGCTTAATATAATGAAAGGCACCCATTTTACATCTGATAATGCTCTCTCTTCTGTTTTAAGTTTATGCTTCTCTTGAGTCCTAGACTTGAAAGTAATTTTTTTATTCAATTCTGATCTTTTCATCAGGAATGCTTAAAGGTTCTGTATTTCATTAAATATCTATTTTTTTCCCCTGAAAGATTAAACTCATTTTTTCTGGGAAGGAAAGCCTAGCTTCTTTTCCACTGGAACATCATATTCCAAGCCCTCTAATCCTTTAATGGAGAAGGTGCTAAATTTTGTGTTACCCTGACTGTGGCTCCATGATTTTTGAATTATTTCTTTTAGGCCACTTGCAGTATTCTCTTTGATCTGGAAGCTCTGGAATTTGGTTATAATATTCCTGGAAGTTTTTATTTTTGGATCTCTTTCAGGAAGTGATTGGATTCTTTCAATTTTCCTTGATAATTTCTTGTAAAATGATGTCTAGGCTCTTTTTTTGATTATGACTTTTTGAAGTCTTATTCTTAATTCTTAAATTGTCTCTCTTGGATATATTTTCCAAGTCATTTGTTTTTCCAGTGAGATAGAAATAGCTCATTTTCTTCTATGTTGTCATTCTTTTGATTTTGTTATTTCTTGATGTCTTGTGGAGTCACATAGCTTTTTCATTTGTTTAATTCTAATTTTTAAACAATTTTTTCCTTCAGTTAGCTTTTTACCTCCTTTTCCACTTGACCAGTTTTACTTTTTAAGTTCTTTTTTCTTCACTGAATTTTTGTGATACATTTTTCATTTGACCATTCTTCCTTTTACTGTGTTCTTTTCAGTGGATTTTTGTGTCTCTTTTACCATTGGACTTATTTGATTGTTTATGGTAATGTGTTTTTTTTTTTGTTTTTTTTTTGTTTTTTAGGTTTTTGCGAGGCAAATTGGGTTAAGTGGTTTGCCCAAGGCCACACAGCTAGGTAATTATTGTCTGAGACTGGATTTGAACCCAGTTACTCCTGACTCCAGGATTTTATCCATTGCACCACCTAGCCGCCCCTAGTATTTTTATTTTTTGTATCTCCTCTACCAAGCTATTTTACTAATCATTTTTTCATGGTTTTCTTGCCTTACTGTCACTTTTTTTTAACCATTTTTTCCTCTACCTCTATTTGATTTTTAAAACACTTTTTTGAGCACTTCTGGGAACATTTTTTTTTTTTGAGGCTTTTAGATGTAGC
Organism: Macrotis lagotis; assembly: GCF_037893015.1. NCBI lineage: Eukaryota > Metazoa > Chordata > Mammalia > Peramelemorphia > Peramelidae > Macrotis > Macrotis lagotis. Next base: position 55,146,109 of record NC_133658.1, read on the forward strand.
TGTTTTGACATTATCTTTTTCAAAGTTTCTGTTTTTGATCTTCCCATCACCATTATGACTGTCTGTGGTCAGGTTCTTTTTATATATATATATATATATATATATATATGTATATGTATATGTATATGTATATGTATATGTATGTATGTATATATATTGTTTGCTTGTTTTTTTTTCCAATCTATCTTGATTTTAATTTTATATTTTAAAGTTGGACTCTGCTCTTGGGATGGAGGGGGGGCACAGTTCAAAGCTTCAGGTTTTTATGCTAATGTTTTCAGAGCTGGTTCTGGTGTCTATAATCTCTCAGTTCTCCCAAAGTATTATGATCTAAGGAGAGATGTGATCACTGCTTTTCTGGCCTTTATTCAGATGACCACCAACACTTTTGTCCTCTCTGGAACTATGTCCAGGTCCCAGTTCCTGCTAGTGCTCCTCTTTGCCCTGAGACTGCAACTCCTTGGTTCTTATCCTTCATTATCAAAGAAGACCAATGTTTGAGACAAATTACAGTGTCCAGTTGTGGCTGATCAGACCAATATGAGCTCAGGATGCTCTACCACAGATCGGGCACAAATAGTCCATGTGAACACCTGGTTTGGGAACTCTAAATTTATATATGCCACATTTCTTTTGAGCTGCTTCCATTCTGCCCTCTTCATAAGAGTATAGCCCCCTCTCTGATGAGGGCACGCCATGCTGGGTGGTCCTGTACCAGTGTCTCCCAATCTGTACAATCAGTTCTAATCAATTAGACCTTCCAGGTGGCTTGGTCTCCCTCTTTTGAGTGCTTGCCCTGTGTTGAGTTCTTCATAAAATAGTCTTTTTTGCAAATGTATTCTGACAATATGTCCATCCCATGGTAGTTTCACTCTCTGTAGTAATGTTGGAATGCCAGGTAGTTTAGCTTGAGGAAGTACCTCAGTGTCTGGAATTTTCTCCTGCCAAATGATCTTCAGAATCTTTCTGAGACAAGTTAAGTTGAAGCGATTCAGTGACATGACACTGGTAGCCTATCAAGGTTTCACAGACATATGCCAATGAGGTCAGCACAACAGCTCTGAAGACCTTCAGCTTGGTGGTCAATCTAATACCTCTTCTCTCCCACACTTTTTTCAGAGCCTCCCAAATACTGAGCTAGCTCTGGCAATGAGAGTGTCAACCTCATTGTCATTGTGTACTTCGCTTGAAAAGGACACTGGCAAGATAAGTGAACTTGTCCACAATACACAAAATTTCTCCATTTGCTATAACCAGTGGTTCCACATATGGATGGTGTGGTGCTGGCTAATGGAGCACCTGTGTTTTCTTGGTGCCACCGGTGTTTTCTTGGTGTTAATTGTTAGACCAAAATTAGCACAAGCAGCAGAAAGTCAGTCATACTTTTGTTGCATCTCTGCTGCCAAAGCTATGTTGAGGGCACTGTCATCTGCAAACAGAAGATCATGTACTAACACTCCCTCAACTTTGGTCTTAGCTTGTAGCCTTTTCAAGTTGAAGAATTTATCATCAGTGTGCTAGCTGATCTTGAGGCCATGTTCATCCTCAGTGAATACATTTGATAACATGGCCGAAAACATCATTCTGAAAAATATGGGAGCAAGGACACATCCTTGTTTTACTCCGTTGATAACTGGGAAATCTCGAGAGCATTGTCCACTATCCAGAACCTGGGCACGTATGCCGTCATGGAACAGATGTACAATACTGATGAACTTCTCCCCTGGAATTATGTCCAGGTCCCAGTTCCTGCTAGTGCTCTTTTTCCTGCGACTGCAACTCCAAACTGCTAATGAACACATAGCATATGAGTTCCCAGTGTCAGCACAGGATCCCATGTCAGCTGTCTGACCCTCCTTACTGAGTTCAGATCTGTCCTCAAACACTAGCTATATGACTGTAACCTCTGTTTGCCTTAATCCATTGGAGAAATAAATGACCAATTTCTCTAGTGTCTCTGCTGTGATCCACAGCATCATGAAGAGTCAGACTGGACTTAACGGCACCTCCACTACCAGCTGTTAAGGTAATCAAGGAGCAACAGTGAATAGCTCTAGGCCTACAGTCAAGAAGATCCAAGTTCAATTCTGGTCTCAGACCTGTATGACCCTGGGCAATTTACTGAAACTCTGTCTTTGTTTTCATAACTGTAAAATAGGAAAGCACCACCTACCTTCACAGGGTTGTTCTAAGAATCAGTTGAGATATTTGTAAAGCACTTTGCAAAATTGAAAGTGCTATGTAAATACTAGCCATTATTGTTTCTAGTTTCATGCCATTATAAGTAAATCTGCTCTGAAAATCTTCAAATATCTCTTTTATGCTTATTTTTATAGCAATTTATGGTATATTTCCTATAATATCTTGGGTCAAGGTCTATGATTATTTTTTTACTTAGTAGCACCAGATTGATCTCCAAAGTGAGTGTATTCTTTTTCTATAACTACCAGTTTCACTTTTCTTACTCATTTTTGCCCATTTTATGGACTGAAATGGTAACTCAAGAGTTGCTTTACCAATTTACATCTCTGATTATTACTGAGTATAAGGATTTTTTCTGAGCAAATACTTAAACATTTGTGTTTTCTCCTTTGAAAATGTTCTTTTCCTTTCTTTAGACACTTTATCCATTATGGACTACGACTTGCCATTGTAAATTTTTAACAGATGCCAAGTTTTTATTTGCTATATTAGCTAAACATATTTTCCCTATCTTGATTCCTTTTTCTTTTAATATTTTTGTTGTATATTTTTTAATTTAATGTAGTCAAGAACAATTATCTTGTTCCTAATAATTCTGTTAAATAGTCATCTCCACAGTTAAGATGACTATATCTCCATTTTATCCATTTTTTTTAGTTCTTAAAACATTTTTAAGTTAGTCATTCAACATAACAAAAGAATACAGTTTCACACAATATTTTTAAAGTCTTGATTCTTCTCCCCATCCTCCACCCCCAGAATTGTAAGCTCTTTTAAGTGGATGGGACAAGTTGTATCTTTTCACCTTTACATGGTTCCTGGCACCTAGAGTAGAGCTCATAGTAGATACCTTATTGAATATTATTGAATATTCAATAAGACTTCTTGAATATTATCAGCAAATAAGCTTTTATTTAGCTTAATTTTCATAAAGTATAGGTATTTTACCCTTTCATTTGTTGAATGATATATTTTAATAGATGCTGAGAATTGGCATTTTGATTAAATTGTAAGATTCAGTATGGCATAGCAGATTGGTCATAGAATCAGAAAAACCTAGGTTGATGGCCCACCTCTGATACATACTGGCTCCTTTTACAACTTAAAGTTGCAGAGAAGGATTTCGCACAAAGGTTTTTTTATTCAGAAGTTCCCTGTATCAATTAATTAAAAGATCCAGGCACTATCTATCTCTCTCAAAATCATCCCCAATAAATAGATCTCCAGACTGATTGTTGTCAATTCACTTGCTGCTTATTTTTCTGCAATTTTAGTTTGGGAGAAAAATTACTCAGCAGTGATATGCCCTCTCAGTTCTTATCAAAGCTAAGGAACTTGGCTGTTAAAGAATTAGAAACTATATATGATCAAGAAGCTTCTCTCTTAAAAAAACAAACGCATTATTTCCAGTCTTTGCACTATAGCCTTTAGTGAGGTACAGCTCAGCAGCCCTTTACACTTATTTGATGGTCAGGAATTCTGTAAATGGAGCAGAAATTGTCACAAATTGTTTCTAGTTCTGTCTTCTGGAGCTAGAGAGAACCATCCAAGTCCTGTTTCCATATAATCCCTCCAGTATATGAAGGCAGGTGAGTTGCTGCATACCACTTAACTCCTAAGTCTTATATTGCTGGACACTAGCTTGTTGACAGTCTTTCTAAAACGTACTGCCCAGACCTGATTTGTTCAGGCATTTTTCAGTTGTGTCCAACTCTTCATGAGGTCATTTGGAATTTCTTGACTGAGATACTGGAGTGGTTTACCATTCCCTTCTCCAGCTCATTTTACAGATAAGGAAACTGAGGCCAAGCAGGTTAAGTGATGTACATGGGCTTGTACTACTAGTAAATTGTCTGAGTCTGGATTTGAACTCAGAAAGATTTGAACTCCAGGCCCTACACACTCTCTATTCACTGAGTCATCCAGCAGATTTGATATTAAAACTGATATTAAATGTGGTCTGTTCAATCAGCAAGCCTTTTATTAAATAACAGGCACTATATAGACAACAACCACATAAAAACAATTCCTCCTCAAGAAACTTCCATTCTGTTGTAGGAGACACTGTATACAAAATAAAGACAAGGTACAGTTCTCTGCGACAGATGAAGAAAGGAATACATTAGAAGCAAAAAGGGAAAGGTTAGAGAAATTTAACTTTCCCACAGAGATGGGATATGGAATGAGAGAAATATGGGAATTATATATAGAGAGAGAAGGCTGGTTTACCTGGATTTTTTGTGTCCAGGAAGGGGAGAATATACAATGAAGCTGAAAAGATAGGTTGAGACCAAGTTGTGAAGGCCTTACTGGAGGCAACAGAAAAGCCCTTAAGTTTATTGAGTAGGATAGTGACATCACCAGATCTGCATTTAAAGAAAATCACCTTTGAAGCTGTTTGAAAAATAAATTGGAACCTCTAATATACTGCTGTATGAATCTTTTCTATGTCCCTTATTGTGAAATTGTTCTTTTTCATTTCACTGTCTGGGCCTCTTTTGCATGTATCTCTCTCTCTCTCTCTCTCTCTCTCTCTCATATTTCATTGGGTGTCTTAAGTCTCCCTTAAATCAGGGTCTGTTTTATATATCTCGTTTATTACCAGCACTTACAGATTATAGGGGTCCAATAAAATTTTATTAAAATGAATTCAAGGCTGTTTGTATGGTCTTCCTATTATATTTTATTTCCATTCTAGATTATTACAATTATTCTTTCAAAGCTACAGGGATTACTTTAGCATTGTTTTATAGACTATTCTCTGATCTCAGTGCTTGAGTGCTTTTTCACCAGATCTCCTTCAAGCTGAGCCAGGCTGGCCCCAAAGCTGCTTATTTATAATCACACTAACAGAGGCAACATTTATGCTTCTCAAAGTGTTGAAAACTGGACACAAAAAAAAACCTGTTTAGTCAAATGCAGAGCTTGATGTAAATTTTTAAAAATGGATAAAATCATAATGGTTGCAACAACAAAAAATATATAAAATTTTGGGACCTCAGATGGAAGCTGTACCATCTTATCTTTACAATACTGTTTGGAATGTGTTGTTTAACTTTTTCTGTCCTTATTCTAATGTTAGTTTAGATGGTTAATCAGAATTTGGCAGATTACTTATACATCTAATGGATAATAGAATATTGCTCATTTGTGGTTATAGTGGAAATTAGAAAACAGAATTTGCTGGAGTGTGACCTTTATGAGGTACCAGCAGGTGAACTTTGCCTTTTCTTGTCTTGTTTTTGTATTTTGTATCTTGTATCCCCACCCCTTGAGCACAAAGTACCTGACCTAGAGGAAGTGCTTATTAAATAAGTTCTTTTTCAACCATTATTGGTAGAGCCACCTTGGTGGTACAGTGGATAGAGTGCAGGAGGCATATCTAAGACACTTAGAGCTTGTGACCCTGGGCAAGTCACCTTTGCCTACCTCTAAAATGGGGATCATAACAGGGCTTAACCTCCCAGTGACATTGTAAGGATTAGATGAGATAATATTTATAAAGGGCTGAGCACAGTTTCAGCACAAAGTAGGGATTTAATATTTTTTTTTCTTCTCTTTGCTAGTTGTATCTGATTTGAGAGGGTTAAAAAAAGGAAACTTCAGGGTATTTCCAGAAAAAAACCTTATTTTAAAGTAGTATAGGAAGATCAACAGATGAAGAAACTTGTTCTCTGTGGTGAGGAGATTTAGATTATAATTTGAACTTTGCTTGTCATTACATAGATGTTAAGTATAAAGGAACTGAAACTAAAATGTACATATTGGAACATATTGGACTTGCCCAAGGCCACACAGCTAGGTAATTATTAAGTGTCTGAGGCTGGATTTGAACTCAGGTCCTCCTGACTCCAGGGCTGATGTTCTATCCACTGTGCCACCTAGCTGCCCCACTATGTCCATCTTGAAGGAGGCAAAGAAAACCAAGAGCTATCTCCTCAAATCTATTCATGGTCATGTTAATTGATTCTATGACACTATCTATCTTATCCTCTATCGTCCCCATCTCCTTTTCACTTAAATCTTTTTTTTTAGGTTTTTTGGCAAGGCAATGGGGTTAAGTGACTTGCCCAAGGCCACACAGCTAGGTAATTATTAAGCATCTGCAGCTGGATTTGAATTCAGATACTCCTGACTCCAGGGCCATTGGTCTATCCACTGCACCACCTAGCCACCCCAAAGTGATTTTTTTTTTACATTTTTCAAGGCAATGGGGTTAAGTGGCTTGCCCAAGGCCACACAGCTAGGTAATTATTAAGTGTCTGAGGCTGGATTTGAACTCAGGTACTCCTGACTCCAGGGCCAGTGCTCTATCCACTGCGCCACCTAGCTGCCCCTTCACTTATCTTTCTCCACAACAAAGTCTCTTCCAATGAGCCCTGTCTTCTCATTATGTAGCCAGAGTATTTAAACTTCAGTTTAAATAAGCTTTAGTATATCTTTAGCTGATTTGATTTCCTTGCTGTTTAAGAGACAATCAAAAGTCTTCTCTAGCACTCTTAATTCAGAAATTTGATTTGACATGTGCAGCACAGTCATACATTGCTACTGGAAAAACCATAACTTTGACTATACAGACCTTTGTTGGCAAGGTGAAGTCTCTGCTTTTCAATATGCTGTCTAGATTTGCCATAGTTTTTCTTCCAAGGAGCAAGGATCTTTTAATTTCATGATTGCAGTTACCATCTGCAGTGTTTTTTGAGCCCAAGAATAAGAAATCTAACACTGTTTCCAATTCTCCTATTTGCCAGAAAGTGATGGAACCAGATGCTGTTATCTTTGTTTTTTCATGTTAATCTTCAAGCCAACTTGTACACACTCCTCTTTACCCTAAAACTTGTACACACTCCTCTTACCCTCATCAAGAGACTTCTTAATGATTCTTTGCTTTCTGCCCTCAGTGTGATATTGTAAATGATTTTACAATATACAACCTTTTTGTACTCTTTCCAATCTTAAACCAGTCAGTTGTTAAATGTTTGGCTCTGCTTCTTTCTTAGCCCACACACAGGTTCCTCAGAAGACAAGTAAGATGGTCTGGTACTTACATCTCTTTGAGGACTTGCTACATGATCCACACAGGCAAAGGTTTTAGGTGTAGTTAATGAAGTAGGTGTTTTTCCCTAGCGTTCCTCATAATCCAAGGAATATTGGGAATTTGGTCTCTAGTTCCTCTTCCAAAGCCCTTCTTTTACTCCATTCACATAGTACTGAAATCTCGTTTGCAGAATCACCACCATAATAACATTGCTGGTCCATGAAATGAATGCATTTGTTCAGTAATTTGAACATTCTTTGGCATTGCCCTTCTTTAGGATTAGGTTTTCAATCCAGTAATTACTATAGTTTTCCAAATTTACTGGCATCTTTGAGTACAGCACTTAATCTCTTACTTTTAAGTCCCTACCATTTGTGTCTTTTCGTTATGTCCATTTTTGCAAAAAGCTTTTCATATCCTATTTTCTTGAAGAAAACTTTTGTCTTTCCCATTCTATTTTCTTCTATTTTTTTTAGCATTGCTCATTAAAGAAGACCTTATCTCTCCTTGATATTATCTGGAATTCTAATTTTAGTTGAGTATATCTTTCTCCTTTTCCTTTCATTTTCATTTTCCTTCTTTCCTCAGTTATTTGTAAAGTCTCATCAGACAGCCATTTTTCTTTCTTGCTCTCTTTTTCTTTGGTATATTTTTTGTTGCTGCATCTTAATACAGAATTTTGGGCCTTTATCCATAGTTCTTCAGGTACTCTACCAGATCTTCTCTCATGAATCTATTTATTATCTCCACTTCATTTTCATAAAGATTGTTATTTAGGTCATACCTTTATGGTCTGATAATTTTCCATATTTTCTTCAGTTTTAAGTCTAAACTTTCCAAAATGTATCTCATGATCTGAGCCACAGTCAGCCAGCTGTAGTTTTAGCTGACTGTATAGAACTTCTCCACATATGTGTGTTTATTTATTTATTTATTTATATACATTTATAAATTCTGATTTTTATTTGGCAAGGTAATAGAGTTAAGTTACTTGTCCAAGATCCCACAACTAAGTATAGATATTAAGTGTCTGAGGCTGGATTTGAACTCAGGTCCTCCTGACTCCAGGGCTGGTATTCTATCAACTGTGCCACCTAGCTACCCCTGATTTTGATTCTGATGCATGTGATATCTTTGGGGGGGAATGGTGTTGTTTATAACTGAACAGCTTTGACCTTCAGAGTATAAATATGAATTACTGTGATGTTCAGTAGTTTAAAATGCCTTAGATTTGAACAGATATCATTCTGTCATTTTTGAGATTATGCCCCAGTATTTTTCTCATCTTTTTATTGACAACAAGGGCTCCATTTCTTTTAAGGGATTATTGCCCACAGTAGTATATGTGGAGATCATCTGAATTAAATTCATTACATCCATTTTCAATCTTTCCATCTTCTGTTTGACCACAATCCAGCTTATCTTTGTTCAGTCATCTTACATTCCCATCAGACTTTCCTTTCATCAAATTTATTCACAATTGAATTTCCTTTTGACTTTGGCCCAGTCAATTCATTAGCATTGGAGCTTTTCTTCCCCAGTAGCATTTTGGACATCTGACCTGATCTTTTGATTTATCTCTTTTATCATTTTTAGTACTTTCCATGCAGCTTTCTTGGCAAAGAGACTGAATCACCTTTATCATGAGTATAACTCCTAGTTTCTTTGAGCTTTGTAAGCCCCCTGCCATAAGGCAGTAATCCAGGAGAGAGTGGTTACAAATGTAGAAGACTAAGATTTGGCAGTGGTTTGGATATGTCAAGTCAAGAATGACAGAGATTTGAACCTGGGAGGAAGAGAGGATGATGGTACCCTGATATATATCATTATACAATAGGGAAGTTCAGAAGGGAAGAGGGCATGGAGGAAAAAGATTGTGAGTTCTCTTTTGAACATGCTTAATTTGAGATGCCTACAAGAACATCCAGGTTCAGATGTCCAAGAAGCGATTGTGTGACTGTATCTTAGCAGAGAGATTAAGGTTGAATGTTTAGGTCTGGAAAGTCATTTGCTTGAACCAGGAAAGAGTAGCATCATAAAAAAAATCAGAATATGTATTGACAGGGTCAAATGTTGCAGAGAGATTTAAGAGAACTAAGCAGGTAAAAGACTATTCAACTTGGCAATTAAAAAGTCACTGATTACTTTGGAGAGAGCCATTTCAGTTGAATGATGAAGTCAGAAGTTACTGAGTGGAAAGAAAGTGGAAACACAGATTCTAGGTTTTCAAGGGAAGAAAAGACATTTTTTTCTCTTAAAAAAAGTGATACTAGATGATTGCATTTATAGTCATTTCTTAATTACAATATTGGGCAAGAGCAGTTCCAGCTGATAATTCAAAATGTCAACCTAAAAGTTATTTATGTTGGTTTTGGAATGAGTTCTATATTTTGATTCAATCAAATTTGGGTGCCCTAATCTTATAATGCACTTAAAAAATAAGCAAGTCTAATTTTGTAGGATTCAGTGCAGCTTTTGGAATGTTGCAGAGTTTACTCATCTTTGCTTTGAATTCATAATAATTTTACAAAAGGATTTATACTACAACTTATGTTTTATTTCTCAGATAATGTACTCATCAGTTCAGTCTTTAAGAAAGAGTGATAATCTTTGTTTCTTTTTCTTTTCTCATTAAGAACAACTTGTGATAGCTAGCATACCCCTGTAATTAGCTTAGAATCAATTTAACTGTACAGTTTATTATTTGCTAAGAAACCAGATATTTATTGGGCAATGCTTAAATTCCCCCCAACAACTTTCTTCCTAAAAAGTAAAAACAAAAATCAGTATTTTATTTTCCTCAAATTATATACAAGTTAAATATATCGTTTGTTTTTAAAGAATTGTAATAGTAGGGGTGGCTAGGTGGCATAGTGGATAAAGTGCCAGTTAAATTTTTTTGTCACCTAGAAATATCTATTTAATATTTATCCCCTTTAACCCAGAGACACCACTTCAAAACATATATTCTAACCAAGGAAAGAAAAAGACCTTATAAATAACAAAGATTTTTTAGAAGCACTTTTGTGTGATCAAAGGACTCACAATATAGTTGTCTATTGGGGAATAACTAAAATAATGTAGCAAATGATTATAACAAGTATTATTTTGTCATATGAAACAGTAAGCTACAATAGAGAATCTTGTGAAATCTTGCATGATTTGATGCACAGTGAAGCAAGCAGAGCCATGAAACCATATTAACAATGACTACAGTGTAAATGGAAAAATAAATACCTCAAAATAATTGAAAATGAATGCAGAAAATAAGGAACAGGCTTAGTCCCAGAGAAGATATATATCAGAAGACATTTTATGCCATTATACTAATTCCATTCCTTTGCAGACATGGGGGATCCACAGGTGTCAAATATTGTAATTTTGAAAATTAAAAATTGTATTAAATTTTTAAAAAATTGATCAGTTTTGCTGAAATCTAAAGAATTCTTTTCTTTTTTTTAATCCCCCCCCCAAATTCTTTATTTCAAGGGGTGGCTTTCTGAAGAGAGATCAGAAGAATTTCATAGGTGAAAATTCCTTGGACCCAGATAGTTCAGATCTTAGGACAGAGATATGATGTTTTACCAGGTCCTGCTTAGTGTAATGAAAAAATTTTCCAGAAACAGCCACATATCCAAGTAGAGTAGCT